>NC_089205.1:3495000-3682500 GCF_963930695.1 Labrus bergylta
TTCAAGCTATGCTCCCAAACAAAATGGTCCGAGCTAAAAATAAACCCAGCGGGGCGCCTGGATTTAACGGAGTATTAAGTGAGCTGAGCACAAAGGGCTGATCTGAGGTCTGGTCCTTAAATAAAGAAAAACTGAGATCAGAAGTTGAATTTCCCCATCTCATAACAAAGATAATAACTTCCAAATAACACACCAACAATGTTTAGAGACAGAGAGGAGGACTTGATTCAGGATTAGTCCACTCGCAGCAAATCTAGCTACTCCCCAAGCGGCTAAACACCCACAGACCAGAGACCTAACAGTACAAAGAGGATCACTGAAAGAACGTTTCAGACTGTAGGATTCGACTCTTATCCTCAGTAAACAGCTGAATATATTCATCTCTTTCACATACCAGAGAGACTTCACAGGAATGTAGGCCGCAGCAGCCCAAAGCAAAGCAAAGCGTTGGTCAAATTTAGCCCTCTATAAATGTTTTAGTCACATTCCCAAAGGGTTAAAAAGTGGGGTCGGTTACTGACTTAGATTGTGGGGACACAACATGCTGTCAATGTACTTCATCAGTTGAAAACTTCATCCCCAGATACTGTCTGTTTTTCATAGCAACTGTACGTTCTTCTTGACAACAGTGATCAATCCAGAGATAGCACACTGTTGCTATAAGTCAACGGCCAATCAGAATCAAGTATTTAACATGGCTGTGTAATAATGGTAAAATAATCTTGATTCAAAGATGGAGTGAAAATAAAAGGAAAGTGAGACATATACCACCTCCCAAACACCACGTTTAAAAGGTTTTTTAAAGAAATATTGGGACAAGAAATGGTAACAGTTGGAAACACATGCAGATCCTCCACATGCAAACAGTTTGCAAACAACGGGCTGTAGACGCTAGTAGAGACAGATTTGCTCAAAATCCAGGAATATATCTGTACTTTGTCAGTCAACATGGTTCTTTGGCTTCTGACAATGCCTTTAGCAAATTCCCCACCCTCTGTTTGTCAACAAATGCACAGAGGTGTTTAATGACAGTGCTGTTTCATTTAGAGACCTCTGGTGTGCGCCAAAGTGCACCAACCGAATCCCTATCGTTGCTTTAATGGATGGATGGATGAGAAACAATGTTTTTTTTTACTAGTTTCCCATTCCCATGATTTTGTTTTTGTCATATAAAACTTCACAACAAGTTGCTTCTTGGAATCAAAAAGAAGCAGGAAAAAAACCACCTTGAAGCTGATTAGGCTGCCTGTCACTGTCTGGGTAAGCGTTTAAAAACCACTTCCCTCAGAGACCCTGGAGGTTTTTGTGAAACCAGAAGCCCATTTCATCATTTGTGAGTGAAATTGTGCTAATTGGTTAACGCAGCTGCTGCGGCTCTGCCCTCGTCTCTCCATTACACTCTCCATGAGACCGCTGATCTAATCTTCTCCTCCTGCGCTCGGCTGCTCCTCCCTCTCGTAGCACTGCTACGTCTGGGTTACATCACACCGTCACACAGCTCAACCTGCTTCTCTGCTTCTTCTTCTGGTGAGTCATAAGCATGGTGGAAAAAATGTTTAATTGGACTTCTTTCCCATGCTTCATCCCCCCTCCCCCTTTGAATCCACCACTACCTCCAACAAGTCTCCGCCCTGCACATTTTAAAGCAACAAACAAAACAGACAAGTGCAGGGTAAATAGAAGGAGATGAGACGCTGAAAGCTCATGATATGTTTGGCTTCAGACCAGAATCCCACGCTGCAAAGAGAGGTCATCTACCCCATTCTGGACTACGACCAGCAGCTCATAATGGGAACTAGACTACAAAACAGGATTCACAGTTAGCAAGGTAACTTCAGGGTTAACTCTAGGTTAACTCCTTAACAGAGGCGGTTAGACTGTTACTGGGGCAGATCACCATGGCAACTTATGCTGAAGACCTGACCTGCTCTGGTGCACGCTACTTGTGAGACTCTCTGCATATATACTGACCAATCAGATCTCTTTTCTATTTGCCATGCACCTTAACAGCCTCTGCACTACATCACTTTATTCTATCCATTTTATATCAGTATTCATACAGTTCTGGTTAATTTATTCCTGTTGTTTCTTATCCATCATTGCACTACGGTCACTTTATTTATTTCATTTTTACCTTACAGTTATATTGTATATATTAGTTCTGTTGTTCCATTATTCACCATGCACCTTATAACTTATAATTTAGTATTTGCCTACTTGCATATAGTTCTGTATATATATATATATATATATATGTATTTCTTGTTTACTGCACATAGTTCTGTTTACATCTGTTAGTCCGATCACTGTCCACTTATATCTACTCTTTTTATATTTTGTATTTTAAGTTAAGCTTTACGTTGTATTTAAATTGACACTTTATATTTTAGGTTTAAAATGTTTCATCTACCAGCACTGTTGTTGATTTTTGTTAATTTACTGTTGTGTGTGATTTTGAATTGCCCCCCAGGGACAAATAAAGTTTTTTGAATTGAATTGAATTGATCACAGAGGTCTGTGAGCTAATCGAGGGAGGAGAGGAGGGAGAGAGTCCAACAATCACTTTGTGCTTCAGTTTGACTTTTATATGAAAGATATCGTGCTTCCAACGCACAGGAACTGTGACGCATGCTCAGAATGCATGGACCAGCATGGGCTGTTGAGGTGTATAGATGAAGTGTATACATCAGACTAAAATGTTTTCATGTATTCTTAAAAGTCCAGTTTAAGTCAGGCTGGCAATACACATAAATCCCATTTTTCAAAGGGATGTAAATGACTGATAAGCTATATTCATTAAGCAAAATGGATCATTCAGGTTCCCATGCTGAAAGTCTAATGACCTTTCATATCACATTATTGAAATACTACCGTGTGAGTCATAAGCTCCTCCACTGATTCCTGCTAATGAATGCAGTCTGTATAGGAATACGGGGACTTCCTCGTCACAGCCTGGACTCCATATCACATCTCTGAAAGCAACACTTTTATCTCAGCTGGTATACACCACAAGGCTTAACTGTGCTTCACCTCCATCCTCATCATCCTCTCTATGTCTGCTCCCCTCTGCCTGATCTCTTCCCCTCAAGACAACTTGTTTCCTGAGAGAGACTCAGGGTAAGTCCAGGTTAACAGCATCCTCTTCAGATATATGAGATGAATTCAACACCATCTTAGAATATTGTGCATTAATTGTGGCTTCAATTTCTGTCTTTATTTCTCCCTCTGCCTACCAGCCTTTCTGCCTGCGACGTGTTTCTGTCTCCACCAGAGATCATTTCTCACACAGTCAGCAGGTATATGCGCAGGTCTCCTCTTTCCTCTGCTCTCATGTGACAGAGAAGGTGAGAAAACACCTCCTCCTCCTCCTCCCTCTCCTCGACTGCAACAAGGTTTACAGGTATAGAAGGTGTGAATGGATGTGTTTGCGTCTGCCTGACTTGCTGTTTATCTCTGATGTCAAAGCTTTTGAAATGGTAAAAACTCATAATTGGCATCAAAGTTGTGATTCTCATTAAACATCCAACAGAATCTGACTTTGAGCAAACTTTCTTTTCTGTGAGCTGCATTGTTTACACAGATAGCAACTTGACAAGCGACCGTGTTTTCAGATAAAAGTTGAAGGGAATTTACCCTTCTGTTCTGCAAAGTAAACACTTTCATGTCTTGGTTCATTACATCCCCAGAAGGAGTGCCTGTTCATCGGTTTCTTGTGAGTCTCAACTGTAAATAGTAAGTTACATAGAGGCTTCTGGATATTATTCAGCTGCCTCCTGGGGCTTGACCAGGTGAGTACCACTAATAAAGCTTATTAGCTGCTCTTATGTAGATATCTGTCCATTATCAGTGAGTACATTACCTCTGATAGTTGGTGGTCAGAGAAGCATCTAATGGACACTGAATCTCTTTTGTCTAGTTGAACAGTTCTGATCTGTTTCAGGAGGCATCTCTGTCTCGACTGCATCATTCTGCTCAGTAAGTTTATCTAATCTTGTGCCATCAGGGGTCATTGTGCATGCAATCACTACAGCAGCATCTGATTACACTGATGAGGCTGACCTCAACCAGAGAGGAGGAGCTTTTTGGAAATCAGCTGCTCGAGCAATCATGTGGAAGAAAATCACACAAAACACATCGGTGGACTCTCTCATCCAGCTGCTACTCTGTCTCCTGATGAAGAAGCCTCAGGTTTCTGGTTCATGTTCATCCAGGTGACCTGAATGAGCATCTTTTGGTGTTCTTTTCCAAGCGGCTGAACTACAGAGCGTACAGAAATTCATGAAACTCATGAGGTCATCTGAATGATTTAAACTTCTTTTATGAAAGACAGGTGTTAGATTATAAGAATAATTACATAAAACTGTCAAACTTTTCCCAATCCTTTGACATATGACAGGAGTCACGACCAAAACTTGTTAAATACTTTTGCTGAGGAATGACTTAAACTAATTATAAGTGAAAGAGTTGCAGACGGACAAATAATTACAGTTTTAAACAGGGAAATACAGCTGTTAGTTAGGGCCTTTATTTTAAAATGAGACAACCTTGTGATCCTCTGGCATCACTTTTGCATGTTCAGGTCATGTCATTGATGTAAAATATTATTTAAAAAAAATCTAAAAGTTGTTAGAAAAAGCAGTCAAGTGAGCAATAACCAAAAAAAAAGACTATTTATGTTACTATGTTACAAAAATGTATAATGTAAATATTGAACTATATATGTCAATGTCATGTATTTCAAGATGGCAAACACAGATTCACAGACATTTTTAATCAATTTTTAAATATCTGTGATTCCTTATCAGCAGTAAGACTATGGGAAATGATAAATGGACTTGAGCTTGTATAGCGCTTAATACTCAAATCAGTTTTTTTACACCACAGATCACACACATTCACACTCTGATGGTAGAGGTTACTATGTAAAGTAAAGTGACCACCAGAAGTAACTATTCACATTCATACACATTCATACCCACTGACGAAGCAGCAGAAGCAACTTGAGGGTTAAGTGTCTTGCCCAAGGACACATTGGACATGTTGCTGCAGGAGCCGGGGATCAAACCCCCAACCCGGGGTACAGAGGAACGACAGTCTCTACCAACTGAGCCACAGCTTCCCCTCCCCGCTTTACTGCCTGGATGTAAACAAGCGCAGGGGACAGATAGCATCTCATTGGAGCAGCAGGGTTTGTCAGTATTTTGACCTACAAAATGGAGATAAAATAGTTTTGGCTGCGTCAGGTTAAACTGGCAAATCAATCTGAGCAATGTTGTAAGAACATTTAGCACAGATACAGTACGTGTACGTTAACCTGCAGGGAGGACTAAAGGCAGTTGGTGCTAGCACTGCTTACGATACTCAGCAAACCAAATCATAATATTTACCCACAGAGAAATTCAAATACATTTTGCTCAATTTTGACTGTTTTCTAGGTGTTTCCTTTAAAACAATCAGTTAGTCTAAATTTAGATTTCTGTTTAACAGCCTCGGACCATCCTAATACACACGTCTGTTCATTTGTTTCTGAATTGCTTCACAGTGTTGCGATCCACCTCATTTACTCTCCACACAGACTGTTTTCATGCGTAAAGACAAAGCTTGTTATAATGGTGGTTGGTCGTATTACTCAGACTACAAAAGAAACAGCTTTCACAAACAAACGTCTCCTCTTAAAGATTTTTCATTTATATATACATTAAACCATTGGAATCTACAGTGAGTGCATCTATAATCTTCTAAAGTATTGTATATAAACATATTATAAGCTTTCCTCAGACTACTTTTGCCCCACAGACTGAAACTGAGCAACTTTGAGTTTTGCAGGAACATAAAATCCATTAAGAAATTATCTAAAAACAACCTGCTGTTTCCAAGAAAAGAACTCTCGACATGACCACAAACTTACAGATGAACAGCGTGAAGAGGAAACCAAACTGTGACAGAAGAAGCTGGCTTCTTTTCACTCCTCCATCTGCAATACACTGAAGAGCAACTCTGTACAAAATGCCTGTCTCTGTGTCGGGCAGCAGTGGAGCTCAGTGGGTAATACCATTATTCACACAGTTACAAGAGGTCACTAGTCCACTGGGAATAGACATGAGTCATAGAGGCAGAAACAAATGACGGGGTTGTTTTGTGGAGGAGGATGGAAATGGAAATGCAAAACCATTAGTCTTGTTTATTCAATTTTACTGCTCTTTAGTATTCACATTAAACCATGCAATTGAATTCAAAGTAGATGATGTAAAGTAGAGCTTTATGTCATGGCACATGAAAAGTCACGTTTGAATTTCAAAATGTTCACAACAATGACTCCATAAACATGCTGCGAGTAGAAGGATTTAATCTATAGACAATTATGTGTTATGTTTTATAATGTTCTCATTCACTCCTATGGACAAAAAGTAATTTATTAGATTCATACATACAACTGTGAGCCAATTTGGACATGAGCAATGAAATATCAGAACCTCAGCTGCCCCAGCTCAGCATGTGGTCAAGTGAAGAGATGTAAAAGAAAGGCAGATGTAGTCCGGGATGTTGGAGGGGATAAATATGTCAAACAACAACCATATGTTGGAGTTACATTATGGGACAAAAAATAATGTTGCTTTAACCAAACTAAACATACTGTCTAATGTAATCTGTCAGTACATTTACATGTAGTTGATTAGTGACTATAACTGGACTCATAAAATAAATGTAAACATGCTAGTCTGATCGGGCTTCTGATTACAATGCCTCCTGGTGGCCTCCCTTTGGAGATCCCATATTCTGCCCTTTTTGGGGTTCATATATTTAATCTATGTTCCTACTTTTGTACGTTCACAATAGATAAAGTTCTAAAAAAGTATCTGTTTTCATGTACTGCTCCTCCTTGCTCCCTCTACGCTCTGAGTCCGTCAGCTACACTCTGTTGAGCCCACACTGTTAGACCTCACGTGGGCCAAGTCTGCTCTGATTGGTCTGCCGATCTGCTCTGTCGTTATTGGTCAGTTGCTCAGCACACGTCTTGGAAATTTCAACATGAGCTGCTGGGCTTGACACAACGAGCCAATGAACTTAGATCAGTGATCTCACACTGACAATGACGTCACACTGACACATTTTTATGGAGGGGGGCTAGAACCGAGCGTTACATGCAGCTAATGCTACAGCTAACAGGAGGACGTAAGAGAAGCCGCGTTTCCGCGGACTTTACATTTTTGCACATAGATGTGCCTAAACATGCACAGGACACTTGGAAAACACACTAAAGAGCACATAAAACCAGAAAAAGAAGAATATAGGACCTTTAATATTACACAGTTCAAAGCTTCCTTTTGCTTTGAAGTAATTGGATCTCAGTGCCAGACCTACAGGGAAGCGAATGATTACCTGCGATTTCTTTACTCACATGCCCCTCCTCCCCAGCACGATGCAAACAGCACGCCTTGATTGAGTTGTTTTTAGAAATTAGCCTAATTATCATTCTTACAATCTTCTTTATAGTCGAAATAAACTAAAACAAGACATTTTTGCACATAGATGTGCCTAAAGATGCACAGGACGCTTGGAAAACACACTAAAGGGCATATAAAACCAGAAAAAGAAGAATATGGGACCATTAAGGTGCATTAAAACACCTTTCAGCTGACTCCATGGCGTACCTTGAATCAGATGCAACCTTCTACATGCATTAAAAGCCAAAAAAAAACGTATATGAACCTTAAAGGCAGAATATGCCAGTATGTCCTCTGTAAATATCGTCTGTTTACAATGAGTGTGAAGTGTGAGTCCCACTGTCTGTGATGTTGTCAGAGCCATATTTACATCCTGTTTACATGGACAGGACTGCCGACCGGCTCCTCTCCTTAAGTATAAAAGCTGTCACCAAACAGCAGTTTGTTTTGGTTTGATGCTGGTGCTCAAGGGCGACATCTAATGGATCAAAACATTGCGCATTCTTCCTTTAACATACAGGGGTACCTCGAAACAGACTGATAAAATGCACCTAAAAAAAGATTATTGTTATTATTGAAAAATGAATGGTCCCCTTTAAATTGATGCCAAAGAATCTGGACCATAAAGGATTCTTTGAAACACATTAAAAGTGACATGAAAACAGAAACTGAAGGGGACTTGTGACTGACCCTAAACATGCTCCTGTAAATATTTCCATGATGATTCTTTTTTCACAGTATTGTAAAAATGTTGTGTTTTTTTATACAGGAAGTGAAGAAATGGTGGGATTGATCATATATGCTCTAGTTCACCATTTGGACTCACAAATATAAAAAAACAATCACAGTTTTTTCTTCAGAGTCCTGTCAGAGCACATCCTGAAGAGTCATCAGAGGCTAAACAAATTGGAATCATGCTTTCTCTGGAATCGTTCATTGTCTCCCGCTGGCATTGCAATCTCCTATGCTCCTGTCACAATCACACATATTTTTAGAAATGGGTGCTTCATTGTTTTCCCTGTTCTTCTGTGTGTGCTCAGACTTATTGCAAAGCTGGTGACAGTGTAGCAGTGACTTTGTTGCAGGGAGGGTACAAATTCTGGCCCTGGGATGGATGGAGGGCAGAGAGGATGATTCAGAGGACGAGTCGTGGTGAAGAGAACAATGGATGTGATTAAAGAAAGGAAATGAATCCAAGTTCTTTGGATTGGGCTCGGATTCATTTTAACACGTCATTATCTCACCATTGTAAGTTACAGCCTGCATGAACATGAGAAAATAGAAAGTTCATGTTCCAAACTGAACTAATCTGAGCTACTCATATTCCAAACTGACATGTCTTTGAGGAGTCATACTGTAAACGAGGGATTGGAAACAGTTTTAAGACAAAGCGGACAGTCCTTGTTAGAAAAGGGATAATCTGTCTCCTTTATGATAAAAACAGATCTACTCGCTCTGTGGACACGAGTCAAGACAGAGAAAGAGCTTTGCATAGAGAGAAACAGGACCTGAATCTGCAGAACAATTTTTGACATAAGGAAGGATTTACACAAGAGCACAGAGCAAACAAAAATAAGAAGAGATGATAGAAAAAAAAAAGAGATGATAAAGTATAAACAAAGAAAACGGTCTGCACACTCTTAAGCTCCCAATCAGCAACGATGTTCATCAAATAAATGTGGCGGTCTTTTGGACTGCTCGTCTCCTGCAACATTTGCCTGAAGAAGATCTTTTGGATCAAAACGTGTGAATAAAAACTCTCAGCTCTTTTAAATCCAGGTTGAAGACTCACCTGTTTACAGCTGCCTTTCATTAAACAATTTTAATAAGATTTTAAACTTTAACTCTGCACTGTAACTTTTAACTCTTTTTATATTTTTTACTTTATTTATTTCAATTGATTTCATTTGAAGTATTTTTATTTGAACATGTTTTCAGATTTAATAATTTCAGTGATTTTTAAATGTTCTATTTTAATGTTTCTTTTCTTTCCTCTGTCATGCTGCTTTTGATGTCTTGTGTGAAGCACTTTGAATTGCCTTGTTGTTGAAATGTGCGACAGAAATAAACTGGCCTTGCCTTAATAAAGTTGCTTTCTGGGAGCTGAACAGTGTTTGGACTTTTCTCTTTTTTCTTCATTTTATATATTTTTTGTCCTGAACCTGTATGCCATTTGCTTGGATTTGCGTGCACTAGACTTTTTTATTTTTTTAAGTATTAAAAGAGCCAGATATGTGAGAAATAAATCTGACATGACATCTAGATTTTTGAGTTTGATTTTACAAATGTGACAGTTATGTAAACATAGCAAGAGAACAGAAATAGAAAAATCTTAGAAAACATGATGAATAATGTAATGTGTCTTTTTGTTTTTAGTACCCGATGACTTTTTTATTTGGAGATATGTTTTTTTCATGCCAAAGCTACAACCAAACCATTTTGCTTTGCTTTCTGTGACCTGGGTCCTGATTTTATGACAGCACTGATGGATGGTCTGCATTCTGTCACAAAAGCTTGAAACTAAAGTGAAACCATTTTAAAGATGATGGAAGCTGGCACCAAAGAGCCGGGGGGACATTAACAAGCTGCAAGAGCATCTGCAGATAAATCCCACTGACCGCTGACACGTCACAGTGATGTACATCACAGCGTTTCATGCTCCCTCATCAGTCTGTGAATGATGATTTCACTGAGAGTGACTAAAATGGGATTTTTAAATAACGGTTAGTGGGTAGTTATATCTGAATAGAACCCTGACAGGACGAGCAGGACCCTGATGTGAGGAGGAGGGGTCCTGCTCACCCTGAAGGGGTTCCTCAGCGGTAACAACCTGCTCACTATACATCATCCTGCTCATCACACGGCTACTTACTTTGGAAATCAATCATTTGAAACAAAATATTTCATTGTTTTAAAAAAAATTTTTTTCTTCCACTAAACAAATAGGTAGTGTTGTAATCAAGACCACACTAACCGTGACCAAGACCTTCCTGAGACCAGAGTGCTGCGATACTGAGACAAGTGCATTCAGTCCTCCAGAGACTGAGACAACAGCAACCGTTAAGAAAATCAAACAGGAGAAACTCAACAAGTTATATGCAGATTTTAAAAAGTTAGAAAATGAGCACAAAAATAAAACAATAGAGAAAAGAAGATATCCCGGTACAGGAGATGCAAATATTCACAACTGTTTTGAAATAGAGTACTAAAAATGATTTGCCAAACCAGAAATTAAAAACAAAACCCCAAATTAATACATTTCTGATTTCTCCTGATGATACCCTGCTGCTCAAAGCTCACTCAGACTTAGGTTAAATAAATAAATAGAGATTAAAAACCAGCAACATAACATTTCCAATAATTGCTTTTTGCCTGCTTCTCTGTCCTGTGAAATACAATCAGATTATCAATATCTTAAATATCTTCTGCTTGAGACTAAACGTCGGCTTTATTTAACTTAACTGAACACTTAATCCTTCACTCCTACACAGACAAAATAATAATGTAAATATACATTTCAAGGCTGATTTTGTCCCCGTCTGGTTCTGCCTGCTGGTGAGATGAAGCGGAGCGGCTCAGACATCCTCAGTCAACACCCGACTTCTCTCTCTGCAGGCTGTCAGAGCTCAGGTGGGAGGAAGCCAATAAATCTGTCGATGCCGTGGACACAGCCGGCCGGTCAGCAGGCAGCAGACACACCGACAGAGAGACAGGAAGACAGAACCCGAAGATCGCAGAAAGCAGGAGGAGGTGATTTCTTCTCATTTAAGTTGATCATATTTTGTGTCTGCTTCAGGCAATAAATTATCTTATGTTTAGAAAAACCTCAGCACCTTTTTATTTCTCTTCCAACAGTATGAAAAAATAAAGCGAACCATTTGTTAGACGCCCCAGAGGAGTCAGACAGACAGACTGATTCAGGTCCAGGGCCAGATGGTGGACAGACAGGCAGTTGTTTACTCGGCTGTTGTCAGTCAGCATCTTTTCCTGCTGAGGCTTTTAGGCTTGCTGCTCCAATAAAAGTCAGTCGATGCCATACTGGAACCTCTCCAGACACTTTATTAACTTCAAACAGTCTGAACTGGAGGGCAAGTAATTATTCTACTGAAGGGCCAAATTTTGGTCCACTGGATTGGTTCTCTGAAGCGTTTTCACTTCACTTTGCATTATTGACAAACTGCAAACGACTTGATCCTTAAGGCCCTATTTAATTTAATGATGTTTAATTTATTGAAGGCTCTGTTCAACTTAGCCGGAAACAGTTACCTTTTGTTGTGTTTTGCCTATTCGGCTTTCTATGCCTTTACTCTAGACTCAGAAAAAGAGAGAAAGAGTCAGAAACCAGCAGAGAGAGTTGTGGGAAGGGAGCCACAGTCCGGATTCGAACCCAGGCCGCCCGCTTTTGAGGGCTAAAAGCCTCTGTACATTGGGTGCTCGCCCCAACCGCCAGGCCAACAGCACCATGACGTTTGATTGTTAACTCAGATGTGGAGAAAACTTTAGCAGCGAGATAACTGAATTGCTTAAAACATGTTATTTGATGTAAAAATCAAATGACTCAAAGTAGATCTAATGAATCTGGATGTCTGTATTGGTGATACAGTATATCTGCTGTTATTTCCATTTCCATCTATATTAAAAAGGAAATAATCTTCAGAAAAGGTAAAGGGGTAATAATGGATTTGAAGTGTCTAAAAATGTAAATTCTGGCTGGTGGTTTTTGTTTTGGATTTTGAAAATTAAAAAAAAATGAGAGAATCGAAAAAGACCAAGTACTTTGAGTTTTCTGTTTCTGTATCTGTCATCACAAGAAGTACACTGATTTACACAAGTCCTGCTAAGTTCTGACTACCTAACTGTGTTTTTTGGGGAAAAAGATCTGATAATATTGATGATATTTAGTTTGTTGTCTCCTTCTGCTCCTGCCTCTGGGAAGACTCCTCCAACCATAATATACAATTGAAGGAAACACAACTGACAAAGATAATTCCTGTTTTAGGGTAAATGTCATGTCCGTACATCAGCTGACTTGTTGTTTTCCTCTTTGGGGGTTTCAGAGCTCAGCGGCAAAGTAGAGATGAGAGCAGGTCTGCACGTTCAGACGCCTCATTTCAAACCTCTGACTGGACTTGGAGAATGCTGAAAGGAGTCGTTGTTAAGCAGCAAAGACGAGCAACAGTAAGCCTCTTAAATCCTGCTCATGATTCACAACCACAGCTGCCCTTGTTCAATGAACAATAACAAACTTCTGGCCAGTTGATTTACATTTTACACACAGTCCACTCCTTCTTTCACAGTTAACAGTGGCTCTTTTTTCAGCAGACTTTTTCATGTTTTCATCACAAGAACAAAGTTCAGATGAGAGCTGCGGGGCCCAGCTGGGTATGATCACAGCTCCATCGCTGACCAGCCTCTCACTGTCACTGATCTCAGACAGAATGTCTTCATCTAAGAGAGACAAATCAAACTGAAAAGGAGCAACGCCTAAGAGCTAGTCGATGCAGGCAACTCGAGCTGCACTGGGCCATACACTGGGCGTAAACCACACAACTGATTATGAAGTCAAGCTGAACTCAGCTTCATCGTGTGTCGTTTGCTTTGCACTGTACAGCGGACATAAGGCTGATCACGGCCCGATCTTCTGCTCCTGACCTGTCCAATTAAATTCTGATTCGTGATTTTGGTTGTACGACTGCACACACTCACACAGTGAGAGCACGATTCCCCAACTTCAGGGCTTTTCCCTGATTGCTACTTTACAAACGTCTGAAATCAACCATGGCAACAGCAGGCCTTCCAGTTTGATGTGTCTTCTCCTCCTATCACCAAAGATAAGAACGAGATAAATGTGTGCAGGAAATATCTGCAGACCTCCAGCTGACAGGGATTATTTACAATATGATTAATCTGTTAGTTAGCTGGTGTTTGATGCTGTGTGTCTGAGAGAAAGAGACTTCAGCACTTCTGATGCTGATTTTTTTTTTCTTTTAGATTTATTTTTGGGCATTTTTGCCTTTATTGTAGAGATAGGACAGTGGATAGAGTCGGAAATCAGGTAGAGAGAGAGAGTGGGGAATGACATGCGGGAAATGAGCCACAGGCCCGCCTGAACCCGGGCCGCCCGCATGGAGGACTACAGCCTCCATACATGGGGCGCGTGCTCAAACCACTGCGCCACCAGCGCCCCAGAGTCTGTAGGAGTTTTCAAAGGAAACTTTATCCACAATTGTCAATGCTCCATCCTGATGTAAGTCTTACAGTCTGAGCACATAAATCGTGATCTTTGGTCACGAGTTATAAACCATTCACTCGTACTGTGTGAGATGATGTTCCCAGGTTAAGCATGACGTCACGAGAAATGCTGTGAGAATATTGTCTGTTCTGTTGGATCTCAAACACACAAATATGTTTGTTAGATCTGCAAACTTGTCTGACTGCCACTATTGTTTGTTTAAAAATCACTGCTTCAAATCTAGCTTTAAAAAAAGTAAAAGGACGGGTAGCTTCTCATTCTGGAAAAAAAAGTCAAAGATGCCCTATAAAATACAGGTAGTTCACTCCGGATGAAATTTTAAAAACCCAAAAGTAAACTGCTTTTAAAAGCAGTGAGTGAGGATTTCACAGCAAATACCAACGACTGAAGGGACTTTTCATCTGTACAGGAACATTTTTCAGCCCTTCTGTTTACTCAATGAAGGGCTGATTTAATGCGCATGAAGATGTGTGTGTTATTGTGAGTGCTTTTGTGTGTCCGCTGTGTAAAAAGGGTGACTCATTTCTTTCCCCCTCTAGTCTCTAATCACTCCGACTGGAGTTCATGACAGCCTGAAGTGCCGACTCCAACACGCAGAGTTGATTAAATTGCGTCCACCACTCCAGAATGACTTAAGATTATTACTAAACTCATTTCATTTTCATCTCCAGCCTTCATTTAATTCCATTGAAGACAAGTCGCTGCTCGAACAGAAACACCTTGTTGCCTGTGACCAACATCCAAACAGACTCTACTCTTTTTTTTTTCCACCTCTTTCCCTCTGTGTCTGCAAACTGTTTCTTGAAGGAGGTGACACCTGAAATTCACACCAACAGCCGAGGAGAAAAAGAGATTTTTTATTTCCCACTGCTCCTCCATTCACACAGCAGTGGGACTCCTGCTACAGCGTCGTTTTTCTGCCATCTGCTCCCAACAGGATGCATCACATCTCAGCACTCAGCGCATCTCAGAGTTTAACTGTGTTGTGGAGCATCACGCACAGGGATCAGGTTCACAAGCCAAGCAAAGAGAATAACATGCACGGTGATGGGATATATAAATGAATTTTATTGAGTCTGTATTGTTCCAGTTTGATTGATTCTCTACACTCTTTATTCTGTGTGCGTCCATATTTCACTAAAACAGTCTAATACAGCAATAAACTTAATGGGATTTGAATTAATGCAACAATAAATTCTCTTTCATTTGAAAACTATTAATTCAGAGTGCAAACAACAACACAATAATTCAGCCCAGAGGCAATTGCAGCTTGAGCTGAAGGACAATTTAGTCAGCTGCTTGTGCTTTACTTCTTCGTGCGAAAGCGAAGGAAAGCCCCTGATAAATACAATATTTCCAAAATGTAACTTGTAATCCAGTACGACCTATTGTCCAACTGTGCTGCTTCATGTATAACATTTATAAATAAAACCAAACAAGACCTGAAAGTGCTGCGTGCCAGAGAAAATAAATAAGAATAACATTTTTCATGTTCCCTTTGTGATTCTCTGGCTGCTTACACTCGAGGATGATCTATGTTTGTAAGGCTTCACTTCCTGAAATGTCATATATTTAATTCTTGTATGCTGTCTGCAGACGCTCTGCAAAGACAGCATGTTGAATGCATTGCTTTGTAAACATTAAAAATGTTTGTTTTTTTCAAAACATCTTTCAGAAACCTGCAGATTATTCTATACTGGGTTGACTTTCCAGAGCAGGAAACATGTATGGATTAGATTGTCAGAGGTGCTCTTCAGGGCTGATTTGCATGTTGTGTAACGCTTGCTGTGTGTTCATATCAAATTCATGCAAATCTCTTGGTTGCAAAGGGTTTCTACATAATGCAGTGCAAAGAGGACGAGGGGAGAGAAAGCCAACTGTTGTGATGCAAAGTAAAACGACATAATAGCCACGGCTCACAGATAATACTTGAAATGTTCCAACCTTAGCTGATTGATTCAAAGCTACAGTAATCCAGACAAAAAAAAGATAGGGAGTAAAAAAGAGAAGACACTGAAGGTAGAGGGGGAGTTTGTCTGTTTGTGAACTCGTGAGGAAATTAAAGAGATTAAAGATTTTTTTAAGGCATCCAAAGGGGGCAGCAGATGATGACACATTGCTGACACACTGAGATGTCAACAAAAAGAGAGGCACATACTGCACGATTATCACACACACACAAATGTAAAAACACACACACAGAGTTACTCACCAAGCCTGGGGTTTCCTCTTGAGCAGGCCCTGCCTCCTCCACCGAGAGTGAGGGCTCAGATGATAAGTCAGCTGACGACAAACCTTCTCCATCGCCCCGAGAGAGTCCCCCTCCTGTTTGAAACACACACACACACACACACACACACACACACACACACACACACACACACACACACACACACACACACACACACACACACACACACACACACACACACACACACACACACACACACAAACGGTCATCTCAGCTGTAGAAGGCTATCAGGTGATGAGGAAAGGGTTATTGGAGTCTGAGTGGGGAACAGCAAGTTTGCAAATGTAAACTTTCACACCTGGTTGATGGATACTAAAGCAGTTGTTGAGCAAACTTAAATGTGTTTTTGGATCAATAAAAAAGGCATATTTTAATGTTTAATGTCTGTTTAAAGGTCCGTCTGTTATCTGTTATTTAACTCTGGTGTTTCATTAAAGGCTTTATCAAAAAATCACATATAAAGCCTGTAAGTACTATCGGCTGCAGCGTCCAATCAGTGAGCGATATCCAATAAGGGGGCGTGTCTGTCTATAAAAATATTTCTGTGAAGTCTCCTCTTGTGCATCCTCTTTTATCACTATCCCTCCTCTCTCCTCTAAGCAGCTTTAAGGGCTGAGGAAACATTGTTAAGATGTAGAGACTACGTCCGGTTCAACCGAGGAGCGGAGAGACATCATTTAAAAGATGCAGCTACAGTATAGACAGAATTTGTTGATGGTTGTACCACAAGATTCTTAAATGAACCTCCATTTTTTTTTGCCACCTGTATTTTGTTCAGCAGAAAGACTTTGAGAAAAGAATTTGACAGGTGTATAAATATAACCGGCAAATGGTATTCTGCGCTGTCAGTCAGCAGCTGCACAGTGAACTGAGATGTACACACGGGAGTTTGAGAGGAAGGTAAAATGTCATGTTGGACACGACATCATCCCAGAAAACGACGGAGCAGTGAAGTGTTAGAGACAGGAGAGAAACACGAGGATGTTATTAAAGCATTTGAGGACCAATGGAGCGAAGAATTAACAAACACACCTTCTGTCAACGTCAAGTCCCTGACACACACACACACACACAGTGTGGAGGGGGAATTGAACGCATCATGGTGTGTGTTGATTGGCAACTTTATTTGTCTTTTTGCAACGAGGACAATCTGGAGGTTTCAGAAGACGAGGAAACGCTCACTGCTTCCTCTGAAACACCTGCGTCACCATGAGGAGATTTCTGCTCAAGTCCTACAAGCGGAGACCATCACCAAGTTCACCATCAGGTGTGCTCACTTTAATGAGCACCCTCTATAATAAACAAAAAAAAGGACTCAGCCATGGGGAAAAAGAGCTAGGTGCATTTTAATACACTACCAATGACAGTCAAGTCCACAGATATTAATAGAGGCTGTTCAGTGTCTATAAGGCAAGCAGCACAGACGTAACCAAGGATAACTTTAGCAAAAAATAAGAAAATAAAATTTTTAGCCTACCTTTATTTTGTGTTAAGCAAACAAAACGCTAGTAAACCTGTCGGCATGTCTGATGATTTTAATTATTAATGAAGTCACACATTTTTTGCCACTTGCATAAAGACAGCATCTCATATAATTTGGAAAGGTACTGATAGTTGCTGATGTTGTGGGTATTTTTCATAGACTATGTCCGATCTGTGAGCAATATATTTCATTTAGTGGTTTGTTTGTTTTCTGTGTGTTCAGGGGCACGAGAGAAGGACAGAGCTCTGTTTATCTTTGAACAAAGACTGAAACACACTGAGTAAATAGCTACGCACCGGCCCCCAGGCACGGCTTATTCTTTAAGGGAAAAAGAGCCGACACTGTGATTGGTTTGATTTATGTTTCTCCCAAAGCACACCCTTATTCCAGAGACTTGATCCTACCTCTTGCCCTGCTTTAATAACCTTTTTTGATTGTTTAAATAATGTCTACAATAGGACTGTTAGCTGCACTCATAATCAGATGTGGGTTTATTTTTATGCTTACTGAACGTTTAGCAAGGTAAGTCCCAAAGAGATCAGAGATCACTTTTTTTAAGGTAGACTTGGCCAAGGATAGCAGCAGCACACAGAAACATTCAAACTCATACAGCACACATTACATAATGAGAGCCTGAAGTGTATGGCATATGTTCCTGATACGTCATAAGATGTGACTTCACAACACACTTTTGCTCTGCTGTTAGACACACAGGCTCACAGCAGCACTCCCACTGCTCAGATAAATATCAGACTATTTGGTGATACATTAAAAACTAGTAGTTTTTTTAATGGGAAAGAAGGTTGAGAGACTGCCAGCTTTTTATATCTCTTTTTCAAGGAAGACCTGGCCAAGAATAGCAGCAACACAGAGTTTCAACAACAAACACTAATACAGTAGATATTACATAATGAGACAAATAATGATACGAGCGTCAGCTCAAACAGTGGCATACAGAAAGTTAGGATTCAAGACTCTTCACTAAGGATTTAAAAACATTCAGGGTCACTAAGTTTTGTCGTTTTAGACTGTGCTCTTTTTGCTGTTCTTGAGAATGTAAAGAACATAAGTTTAGTTTTGCCTGCATTTACTTAGAGTGGCATATTACAGAGCTGATCTTGTAGTAAGTCAAAAGCATGAAGAACATTTGAGAAAGCTTTTGAAGACCTAGGTGCACAGCAGTAAAAGGGAGTGTCATCAGCCTAAAATTAAAAGAAGAATTTGGATTATTTTGTTTGAGGCAATCAAATTTAAAGTAAATTAAAGTGGCCCCAGAACTGAACCTTGAGGTACCAGCATTACTGAACAGTCTGGGTTTTACCAGTAAGGTAGTTTACAAGCCACCCAACAGTATGGTCTGGGAAATTAAAGGTTAAGTTGTCTCAGATAAAAGCTGTGAGATGCAGGATTGCTTTCTGCCTTTTTCGCTGACAGACTGTTTTGCAGCGAGACGACAATTTTACTCCAGCTACAAACGGAAACCACACTGCTTCTGAACAAAAAAATCTTGGCCCTGGCAGCAGATTCTGCATCATTAGATCGTTTTTTTATAGTGAATATTGTTGTTTAAACTCATGCCTATGTGCCCTTAAAAAGTGAACAGGACAAATGAATCGCCCCAAGAAGCAAAAATGTTTTGCAGTGTTTTCATCAGACAGATATTTATGTCTAAGTTTATGCTCATCAATTGAAATGTGTAGTTTGCAGCAGACACATTTGAAGGATCAATACCTTATTAGAAAGTGACCTTCAACCTATTCTTGTTTGTTTGTGAGGTGTTGGAAGGGACGTACTGATGTTGTGTTTTGCAAGTTCACTCCTCTTAATGAACACTAAGAGAAGCTTCTTTGTGTCAATAAAGCTGGATGAATTAAATTGTGCTGAAGTGGAGGAGGAATGTTGGGTCGATTAGAAGCTGGAGCCTTGTGGCTTCAGTGTGGCCTTTTACTCCGTCTCTCTCTCCATCCCTCCCTCTTTTCTTTTCGTCTTTTTTCCAATCGCTCTGTCTGCTTCCAGCTCGTCCTTTTCCTTCTTCGGTCTCTGTTGTCCTTGCGCCGCTCATCTCTCTCCCTTTACATTATTGATACAGAGCACATATATGGATCTCCAGAGGACTGATGACCTCTGCTTCTGTCTCCATCTTTCTCTCGTATTCCTATTTTTTTTATCAGTCTGCTTCATCTCTATTCCTTCCCCTCCGGCCAGCCGAGTGATAAAGTGAGTTTGCACAGCCCGAATTGAGCCATTACTTGAGTCCTATTTCTCCCTGTGTACGGTGCACGCTCTGAAATATGACTTCTAAACTGTTCCTGTTTTATCTTGTTTCTCTCATTTCAGCGTCAAAGAGGTGCAGGAGAAGAATTAGTAGGCGGCTAAATCATGTCTGGATCTTTTGTCTCAGGAAATAATCACTGACTTTACTCTAGATATCATGCGGGAATGTGCGGGAATATACCGAAGTCACAGTTAAGTTTTACTTTGGTTTTGGAGTCATGGTTCAGTATGAGTTTGATACAACAGGAAAGAAGCAACAATCCATATATATATATATATATATATATATATATATATATATATATATATATATACACACACACACACACACACACACACACACACACACACACACACACACACACACACACACACACATATATATATATTTTATGACAAAAATGGAAATGTAATTGTTCAAAAGGGAGCGACGGTTGATAATGTTGAATAATAAGATGGAGATATAGTTCTTTCTATGTGAACAGCTTGGGTATCTCTGTCTGTTGTTGGAGGACATATGGACGAGTGGGCAGAGACTTGTCAGAGGCACTCGTTCCTTATGTGTAACACAGGAAACAGGAAAGTATGTTGAGGTGGGCGTGATCTGAGAGAGAAATACATATTGTCTTAAAATTATTACAAACAGCCCATGATGTTTTTTCTTAAACTTTGTAAAAGATCACTTTCAATGACTTTTTGACGTGACCACATCGGTATGAGGGACAAAAAAAATGACTAAAGTATAAATAAATAAATAAATCAATCAATCAATCAATCAATCAATCAATCAATCAATCAATCAATAAATGAATGAATGAATGAATAAATGAATGAATGTTGGGAGAAATGCATACAATAATGTATAAATAAATAAATAATTAAATAAATGCATCAATAAATATATAAATAAATGTATTATGTATTTCTGTGTCCATGTTGTACAAGGAAAAGTAAATATGTAAATTAAGTGGGCCGTCCTAACATTACTGAAGAAGGATTGGTCAATTTTGAAAAACAGACAGAAGTAAATTTACTCATATACTTTTCCTCTTACGACCTGGACACAGAAATAAATAGATGTGTAAATGTAAAAATACAGAAATAAATTAATAACTCAATTAATGTGGTAATGTATGCATTGATACATATATAACTGTAGAAATACGCTAATAAATGAATAAATACATGTAAAAATATATAAATAGCCTTTTTCATTAACAAAGTGTATTTATTATTTATTCATTGATGTATTGTTTTCAGCATTTATATATTTATTGATGCATTTATTTAATTATTTATTTATTTATACATTATTGTATGCATTTCTCCCAACATTTATTTATACTTTAGTCATTTTGTGTCCCTCATACATCGGACCTTCGACTCTCAAAGTCATCAACTACACCTGATAGAGGTCTCTTCATTTTCTGTACCAACAGTTTTGCACACATTACTTCTCCATACTGTGTTCTCCATCCCAAACTGAGCACTGGTGTCTGATGTCAAAGAAAGGAAGAAAGTCAGTAAAAGGTACTCTGGGTAATGTAGGCGTTTTATTCTCACAGATCAAAGCCTCAGACTTCACTCATTACTCTCCCACAGCTTTAGTGGAGCTGTTTTGGTAATATGACTACTCTGCTGTTGCTTCACATCATTTCTGAACCACAGGGAGGTTTGTTGTAAAGCAGCTACAGGAAATGAACAATTTTCAGGTCATCTGGGCTGTGTGAAATGGTTCACTGCAGACTACTAGAGTGCACTGTAGTGTCCGATTGACCGCTTCAGGGCGGAGCGGGATAGTATTTCAATATAAAGTGAACAATGCACATAAACAGTTGAGTAAAATCTGGGAGGATTTATTGATACAAACTGTTTGGATCAAAGCCCAGTTAAACAACCTGGAGTATGAGCAGTGAGAAAATACAAATGACGAGTGTCTGCTTTTCCCTCACTGCAGAGTCTAGGGATCAATGAAGTATATACTGTATAATTAACCATATATAATCACAACTAAGTGTATCTATAAGAGGCTTAATTGAAATGACTCAGCGCTACAGCAGATATTAAAATGACAAAAATAGGTTTTTACGCCTGGAAGTTATTTTGCAGAGCCAGGTGTTACATCACGACCTCAACGATAAGGAACAATCTGTAGAGTTTTCAAAAACGTCATTCTTTGATATTTTTTGCTACCCCGTGTTTTAATACAATAACACTTCTGTTATTTTAATGACCGATAGTATCAAAAAGTAAAAGCTTTTAAAAAAACTTCAGATCTTCAGTCATATTTTTGCCAAAAGCTGCAGCGAGCTGAAATTACATTATCCAATTTGAGGTATTGAAACAGATATTAGTATGGTTTGATTTTTACTAGAATCATATGTAAGGTTAGAAATCTAGCATTGTGACAAACACTAGAATATATTGACCTGTGATAAATTGTCTGCAGAGAAGTTTATAAAGATGACTTTTTAAGAAACTGCGCTAACATTTAGTGAAACGTTGTCAAAAGAGAAGCAGTGGAGCCTGAAATATCCTCAACAGCAAGTTCAGTAAAGTATTTAAAAAAAGGAACAGCGATCAAACTTGTCAGACAGGACGGAGGGAGGGAGGGAGGGAGGGAGCAGAAGGAGAAAAATAACACCTCTCTGTGTCTCTGTCCGTGTTTTTCTGCATCACACAACAACACCCCCTCTGGTGCTTCTTTCAGCCTCACTCTGCTCACCTTTCTTGAACTGAACACAAAACCTTTTCTCTTGCATTTCCTCTGCAGCAGGTGTGAAAACGATCTCACAGAATGTGGCATCAATAACACGTCTATTTCAGCTCCCACAATGCATTCTGAGTTAGCATCTATCCCGGGACTCACAAGAATAATCGGATCCATTTTTCAGTTTCAGTCCGCATGAACAGTAAGGCCAACAGTTTATTTGATTATTGATTCATCTATTGACTATTTTATATCCATTAGACAGCATTACTTTAATTGAGCTAAAGGTTATATCATGGTTGTCTTTGCTTTTAGTAACATTGGGAAAAGAAATAGTCAGAACCTGTTCAAAACATACTCAAAGAAATATTTTGTAAAACTCCAAATTCTAGAGAAACATCTGGTTATGCTGCTCGGTCTGACAGGATGATCACACGTTTTAGATTTTCTTTCACTGTGAAAAAAAAAACAACCTCTTTGCAACACTGCAATGTGTTTGCAACGATAGAAAAGCTTCAACCTGCTGTGAGCTGTTTCAGTTTGCAGGAAGTGTTACAGGTTAGAGACTACTATAATAAATGGGAAATAAAGCGACTTCACTATTGGTGTACTTGCAATACAAGTGTGCAATATTAACCTGAAAAACAAAAAACAGTGTAATTATATAATGTGAAAAATATGTGTGCAATAACCTCAGGCGCAATAAGAGACAAGAAAACATATTTATATTTTCATTTCATTGTACAGTGTTCCCCTTTGTTTTATTTTTTTTCTTATAATGCTATTCTATTTTATATATAATTTAAACTTTTTTTGTAGAAGCTGACTCAGGGAGAAATGCACAAAAATCCCAATGTACCTGTACTGTCCTATACGTGTGCAAATGGCAATAAACATCTATTCTGTTCTCCGACTAGGACTACATGTCCAATCAAAGAAATAAACCTAAAAGAAATAAACCTAAAGGACTTAAATGTTGCCTCTTTGGTGTGGTTCTTTTACACACAGGAATATTTACAGGAATATTCTAAATATCTTCCTTCTCCAGGGCAGAAAAAAAAAATTGAGAACCCCTGCACTAATGTACTTTAGCATCCTGTTTTCAGAGGAAACGCATCAATTAGGAGTAAATGGTGTTTCATGAGGTCTTGGTGAGTTCAGAGTAAAAGTTTAATGGATGCACGTCAATCAAATTAAGATATCAGAACGATACGCTGATTATCTCAGAAATGGGTTTGCATCATTTAAGCCGGATGAAAACCAGTTTTCAGATCTGGAAGATTATTTGCAGTTAACACTAGGGATGGTCATCTCCTGTCATTTCAATATTCATGACCTCGTAAACGAGTACTCGATTACTTGCAAATTATATTTTTTTAACTCTAACCAAAAAATACCTCTGACACGGACATCCTGTACTCACTGCTCAGCAGATTCTTTTAGGTGGTCCGTTATAAAATAGAATAGAATTACTTTGTTGATCCAAAACTGGGAAATTGTGGCGTTACAACAGCAGGTTATCAAACACACAATATTAGCAAATAAACACAACAGAATATTAAATACAAAGTAAATAAGCACTAAAAATATAAAAACTAAGAATGAGAATATATACATCCAGGATTTAACTTAGCATTACTTCTAGTCATAAATATGAAAGATTAAATACAATTTACGGAGCTGTCCAGAGCTGTGCAATCAGTGATGCATAAGTTAAAGTGCAGGAGTGTAGACATATTATCAGTAGAGACTATTCAATATAGCGGCAAGTAGGCAGACAAATGAAGTGAACTTGAGTGCAGGGATAATTTGTAAATGTATGTTCTCTGCTGGTGTGCCACTCATCATAGTGTGTGTGTGTGGGGGACAGCGGTCGTTCTGAGTGAAATGACGGTGATGGTAACGTTTGACTCTGTGCTGAGAGCTGTCCATGAGACTGTAGTAACAGACAATTCTGCTAGTGTCAACTTGCTGAAGCCTTATCCTTCCACAAACTAAATGAGAGGATATCTCTGCTCCCCATTTTCATTATTAGCAGGCTAATCTTCCTTGCTCTGGTATCATCCCAATGATGCGTGCTAACAGAGAGAGCAAATGATGTGAAGTGAGACTGTTGTATGAGTTTGTGTTTATTTATTTTATTTGTATCATTAGTTCAGACCCACTGCATATGAGAGGAGATAAAAGGCTGTGGCCTTGCTGTTTATTTATCATACGTGTGAGGGACATTATAGCCATCATTTAAGACAGAAGACCCTGCCCTTAACCACAGACTCTAAATATTATTGTATGAAGCCTGAGTGATGTCATCCATCTGTTACAGCAGGGAGCTCCGGAGGCTCATCAGCAGCAGCCGCCATGTTGGAAATCCTGTCTCAGTCTAACTTTCAGTCAACCTAACAACAGGCTGAGAGCTGGAGCTGAGGCGGGTTTTAAGCCTCTTGACAGACCGTTACATCACGCCCACCTGTCAATCAAGTCAGCTGGGCCTTTCTATAGATAACACGTATCGTAACTAATCAGACATATTTGGTGTTTGTACCAGGATGTAAACATGTTTATTTATGCTGTAAAAACAGCTTTTTTTGCCTGTTATGTGTTTGTGATTTCCAGTGTTCCTGGAGCCATCCTCAAACGGACCCTCGACAAACTGCAGGATTTTGCACTTCCACATTAGCTTAGAGTTATCGCTTGCCTTTAAAGGCTTTATATGTGATTTTTTGGTCCAGCAGGTGTCGCCCTTGAGCACCAGCATGAAACCAAAACAACTTGCGCTGCATTGTTGTGTTAGCATGCTAATGCTAGCGATCATTATTATGCTCGTATCTTCTTCGTACCTGAAATAAATGTGATCTAGAAACACAGTTAAGCAGTGAGTACAGTATGTTATTCTTCTTTTCTCTAGTCCCTCAATTAAACAACTTTTATACTTGAGGGGAGGAGTCAGCCGGCCGGCCGTCCCGGCGATGTAAACAAAGTGAAGATAGGACTCTGAAAACTCTGAAAACATCACAGACAGTGGGACTCGGGTGTTACACCCATTGTAGACAGTCATGACTCACAGAGTTATTTTCAGAGGAGATACTTGATTTCTATTATATTTAAGTGTGAAAAATATAAAGCCTTTAACGTGGCCTCTCATCACCGTGGGTATGTACTCCTCCATCTCAAAAAGAGAACTTTGTGTTTGGTGGACTAAGACTGTTAAAGAGACTCTGTGCCTGAACTGTTTAAATGCTTTTTGAAAAACAAAACAAATGTAGTGTTTTAAATAAATTGCTGTTCTGCAAAGATTCCAAGCTGCTTGCTATTTTGAACAAAACTTCACAACAGTACTTTCAGCTTTCCACCCAAAAAGGTGACATCAGAGGAACACAGTGGCTGTGTGTGATTACTTGTGGATTTGGGATTCACAATGGCCTTTTATCACAGCCAGCATTTACAGTGTTTTATCATGATGCACTGTGCTGCAATTACACATCAGAACATTTAATTCCTATCTTTGTCTGGATCCTTCCTCATCCCTCCCTGCATAATTCATCCAGCATGGCCGCTGTCACGCTTCCTCTCCCCGCCGTTCTCTCAATGACACACTGGACTACATGAATGAACAAACACAACAGGCTGTGGATCCCTCAAGGACAGACACACACACACACGCGCGCACACACGCGCACACACACAAAACCACTTAGAGCACTTCCGTAACCTGATAGTGTCAGACAGAATGAGTCAGGAGATCAGCTGATACAACCAAATGCATCACAACGTGTTCACAGACTCTCTTGGTGCTCTGCACGTGTGTGTGTGTGTGTGCGTGTGTGTGCGTGTGTGTCAGAATGCACAGGTGTATTCATTGCAATCTTGTTTGTAGTTTTCTGCACATAACGTAATTTGAAGGTGTGGGTGTGTGCTGTGTACCGTCTTGGGGCAGTGGACGTATCTCGCCAGGCTGATGATCAGGTCGTGCGTGATGGGGTCGACCAGGTTTCTGAAGCTGGCATAGCGATACAACACGTCATCCAGAGACGTCGACTCCATGCCCAGGTCCTAAAACACACACACAAACACATCACACACACATTGATTGAGAACATAATATCCTCACTAACACAATTGTACACACTGTCCTTATAGGAAAGGGAACACTCGTTCTATTTATAGAACACATTTCTTTCACATGAGGGAAATGCAGTGGCGGTTCTAGACCACTTTTACTGAGGGGGCCAAACTGGGGCCAGTTGTTTTGTCAAAGGGGAACATTAAACCCAGGTGAAAAATAGACAAAGATGATCGCTTAAAAAATAATAATAATAATATATATATATATATATATATATATATATATATATATATATATATACACACAGTATTGTGCAAAGGTTTTAGGCAGGTGTGAAAAAATGCTGTAAACTAAGAATGCTTTCAAAAATATAAATAATGATTGTTTATTTTTATCAATTTACAAAATGCAAAGTGAGCGAACAAAAGAAAAATCGAAATCACATCAATATTTGGTGTTACTACCCTTTGCCTTCAAACCAGCATCAATTCTTATAGGTACACTTACAAAAAGTCAGGGATTTTATAGGATTGTAGTCAGGTGTGTGATCAACCAATTATACCAAACAGGTGCTAATGCTCATCAATGTCACATGTAGGTTGAAACACAGTCATTAACTGAAACAGAAACAGCTGTGTAGGAGGCTTAAAACTGGGTGAGGAACAGCCAAACTCTGCTGCCAAGGTGAGGTTATGGAAGACAGTTTCCTGTCACAGGTCATACACTATGGCAAGACTGAGCACAGCAACAAGACACAAGGTAGTTATACTGCATCAGCAAGGTCTCTCCCAGACAAATATTTCAAAGCAGACTGGTGTTTCAAGATGTGCTGTTCAAGCTCTTTTGAAAAAGTAGGAACATTGAGGATCGTAGACGCAGTGGTTGGCCAAGGAAACTTAGTGCAGCAGATGAAAAACACATCAAACTTATTTCCCTTCGAAATCGGAAGATGTCCAGCAGTGCCATCAGCTCTGAACTGGCAGAAACCAGTGGGACCCAGGCACACCCATCTACTGTCCGGAGAAGTCTGGCCGGAAGTGGTCTTCATGGAAGAGTTGCAGCCAAAAAGCCATACCTCCGACATGGAAACAAGGCCAAGCGACTTAACTATGCACGAAAACATAGGGACTGGGGTGCAGAAAAATGGCAGCAGGTGCTCTGGACTGATGAGTCAACATTGGAAATATTTGGCTGTAGCAGAAGGCAGGTTGTTCGCCGAAGGGCTGGAGAGCGGTACAATGTCTGCAGGCAACAGTGAAGCATGGTGGAGGTTCCTTGCAAGTTTGGGGCTGCATTTCTGCAAATGGAGTTGGAGATTTGGTCAGGATTAATGGTATCCTCAATGCTGAGAAATACAGGCAGATACTTATTCATCATGCAATACTATCAGGGAGGCGTATAATTGGCCCCAAATTTATTCTGCAGCAGGACAACGACCCCAAACATACAGCCAAGGTCATTAAGAACTATCTTCAGCGTAAAGAAGAACAAGAAGTCCTGGAAGTGATGGCATTGCCCCCTCAGAGCCCTGATCTCAACATCATCGAGTGTGTCTGGGATTACATGAAGAGACAGAAGGATTTGAGGAAGCCTACATCCACAGAAGATCTGTGGTTAATTCTCCAAGATGTTTGGAACAACCTACCAGCCGAGTTCCTTCAAAAACGGTGTGCAAGTGTACCTAGAAGAATTGATGCTGTCTTGAAGGCAAAGGGTGGTCACACCAAATATTGATTTGATTTAGATTTCTCTTCTGTTCATTCACTGCATTTTATCTTAATTGATAAAAATAAACTATTAACACTTCCATTTTTGAAAGCATTCTTAGTTTACAGCATTTTTTCATACCTGCCTAAAACTTTTGCACAGTACTGTATATATATTATGCCAAATAATAGTGCACATCATTAAATACCAGGATTTTTATTTGTTTCAGTAGCAGTATTTAATACTAGATTGTGAGTCCAATTGTTGAGTTAAATACTGTGTATGTGTTATGAGGGGGGCTTCCTTTAGGAGGGGTGGCCACAGGGGGGACCAAGCTCAGTGTTACAGGGGCACTGGCCCCTGTTGGCCCCTGCCTAGAACCGCCCATGGGGAAACTCGATGTATTTTTCACTAAAGCAGGAAAAGACAGGTTGTCATCAGTGGATCAAATGTAAAACATACCATTATCACAAACACTACATGTGGTTTTAAAAAAGACAGAATCATTTATTTTTCTCTTCATTTTCTTCACATATTATAACATCATTTCACTATTGTTTGTGTTACGTATACCTTTAGACTCTACTAATTGAAGATGTTACCATCGACTAAATTCCCCTTTCAAACAGACAAACATTTGGACTAAACAGAAATTTAATTTTAGACTAATTGGTCAGTAACTACATTCATCAAGTAGTAACGGTGTATATGACAGTGTAGCTAGCACGGCTAACCATAATAGACATGTTCATTAACAACCGTTTTTCAATTTCAAAGATGGGATGCTGCAGACAAAAAAAATGATATTTGATTATTAAAAAATCAAACAACATGATGTTTTTTTTGTTTGTTTTCATTAACAAGACAAAACGGGCTAAAATGTACTGTAGGCGACTGAAGTGGAGGGTAGGCGGACATACACACAATCAATGATATTTCTCCTACTGTGTCTAATCTGTCTGTCAACATACGAGCAGGAGAGAATGGAGGTGTGTGTGTGGAGAAGTGACAACAACTGTTAACAAGCTAATGATAACCTGACCAATCAATGAGCGACTAAGGTCAGTATGGAAACATTAAATAAGGGACATTGAAATGCTTAGACTAAGGTTAAATCTAAATCTAGCTAACAAAATTTACACTTGAGAGCTGAACCATCAACCAGACGTTTAGCACCACCTAGTGGTGGGTTGCTGAGTTACAGCTTAGACACGACATTTGCTGCATTGAGGCCCGACAATAAAACAAATATAAATAATTCATTATACCAACTAAATTCTGGTCCTGACTGGTGAGGGCGTGTCATTTAATCATTTAGTGATCTAATTGTGCACATCCCTTTAGTGCACTATTTTTCTTCTGTCGACTCCAGCAGTGTGTCTCGATACGATAAGCTAATCTGTGATCTGTCTTTTGATTTCAATGGCCAACATTAAAAACACATTTTGGTCAAACTTTTAAATTAGAATCAAAATTGTGCCAACACTTTTCTCTCATATGGACTATTTGTTTTTTCTTTTTGAGCAAATAAATATAAGTAGGAATTCCTTCAGGCCCACAGGAATGCACACATACATGCACTCCCTTGTGGGTACGTGCAGGGTTTTCATATTCTACATGCTGCTTTGTAAACTCTCTGAACCTTAATGCATCAAATTAAAGCCTGTTGCATCGCGTCCCGCTGCCTGACAGTCTGCCTGCTTGTGAGGGGAAATCAAACATTTGTCACATCACATGCTACATCGAAGGCAACGACGCATAAACCTGTTGGCAGCTTCAAGCGTGACGAGCGGTCCTGTTAAATCTCAAAAAGTCGACTCGAGTGACAACTCTGCTTAAAAACACAGAGACAGGAGAGGATTAGGGGGCAGGAGTTTGAGGTATTCTGAGGGATGTCACAAAATTGCAGTCACAGACTCCAACACAGGGCTGAATCTGAATATTTAGACTTAATATTCTGTTTGGGATTAATTTCTAAAGTCTTAAGCAGAACTAAAGCTGTTCCTTCACATCATGGTATAATGCAAAGATTGTTTTTAAAAAACCTGTTCTTAAAGTCGTTGGGAGGGCAACAGAAGATAAAGTTTGTCCTGAATTTGGGAGAAGAAAAAAGCTCACAGACTCTCTTGGTGCTTATTTTTCAAAAATCTGTCAATTAGATTATTATAAGTAATCCTGATATACTCCTCAGATGTCTGGGAGACACTAAAAGTATTTGCAATTTGCTAAGTAGATAAAAACATTTCTGAAATACAAGTAGTTAAAATGCTAATGTGTTTAGCGAGAGCTGACCATATTTGGAGCAGAGGGCGGGGCAAGTAGGGATGTACACAACTAGATGAATTAAACATTTTTATTTCTGTTGTAGAGTTAGACATTCAGATATGGAGCCTAATGTGGATTTTTGACTATTGCAGCCTGCCTCAAGTGGACGCTTCAACCCTGCTTTGTTGCCCCTTGTCCAAATTGAGTCTCTTCTGGTTTCCTTAAAACAAAGATGAGTCATCTTTTTTTATATGTACTGGTTGCATTTGGCGGATGTCATTCCCTACTCTCTCTCTCCTTGATTTCTGACTCTATCCACTGTCAAAACACCCAAAAATAAATCTTAAAAATTACAAAAAAAGGTTTCTGGACAGAAGTTTGCTACAAAAGTTTTTGGATTATGAGCAGGAGTTTGGCTGCTATCTCTGACTGACTCATTCTTCTCTTAAAATGTATTACTTTTAAATTAAAAATAGTATTCTTTTTGAATGTCTTGTATGGGAAAATATAATATAAAGGAGGAAAATATGGATGACCTTAAATCTTTTAAAGGTGATTTGTGTAATGGAGTTCTGGTTATAGTAATATCTCAGGGGTTGACTGAGACTGTGGTGGAGGGGCCAAATGGGATATCTGTTCATGGGGCCCAGAAAATCCTCAGACACTCTGGTTACAACCACTATTTTTATCCAGTAAATGATACAAAAACACACACACACACACACACACACACACACACACACACACACACACACACACACACACATAGCCAGGTGTAATAGAAGCTTGGTAAAAGGATGTGAATTGAGTCAATACCTCAGTGCTGTCTGCTCTGGTACACAATGTATAATGGGTCTGCTTTTGTATCTACACTGTTTGTGCTGCTAATGCCGCTGAGCTTGAAACACTCTGTGAGCCACTGCAGGTAAGTGGAGGCTCATATAGTGCCTGCAGATATATTTTTGGGTTTGGTTTGTTTGTGCAGACGGTTCAGAGCGGGTTAAGTGGCAGCAGGATGACGATGTTCGGAGAGAGAGAGAGAGAGAGAGAGAGAGAGAGAGAGAGACAGAAATAGACAGAGAGAGAGAGACAGAGAGAGAGAGAGAGAGACAGAGAGAGAGAGAGAGAGACAGAGAGAGGGAGAGGAGAGAGAGACAGAGGAGAGAGAGATAGAAAAAGGCATGTGGGGGTTAATGCTCGGTCTCCTACAGAAAGGTATGACTCACAGAGGTTTCCATGCCACCTTTTGTTTTGCGTGGGCAGATTAGCGACTGAATGACACACACACACACACACACACACACACACACACACACACACACACACACACACACACACACACACACACACACACACACACACACACACACACACACACACACAGTGTATGCATCAGATGCTGTAATTTCGGATGGGAGCGGCATTAATAGAAACATAGAAGCAGAAAAACCTATGATTATTTCATCAACAGGTTTATGGTGTGATTTGTCATGTTGATGCACATGATGCAAATACTCTCACATCTAACAGAAAGCAGTCTATCAAACATGATGCATTGTGGGTGTTTAACGTCTAATATGATTTCTGTTTGGCTGCTGCTGCTGCTAAAAAAAAGGTTTTTTTTTAAAGATTTATTTTGGGCTTTTTCGTGCCTTTAATGCAGAGAGAGGACAGTGGATAGAGTTGGAAACCAGGGAGAGAGAGCGGGGAATGACATGCGGAGAGGGGCCACGGGTGGAAGCGAGCCCGGGCCTACCGCTCGAGACGAGAGTCTCAACACATGGGACGCACGCCCTAACCATTGCGCCACCAGCGCGCCCCAAAATGTATCTCTCTTGATCAATTAATCTGACCTTGATTGAAAACATCATGGATTCAAAGAAAGATATGAAGTGAAACCTGCATGAAAGACTAAAGCAGTGCTAAGGGATTGTATTAATCCTTTGAGCTCTGCAATATAAACAAGGCCGACGGTTTATTAACTGGTGATTTTCTTCTTTGAATGTTTTTTTAATTTTTTTTTATACTCAGTCATTCTTAAGTGATGTTTTCTCATTGCAATCATTTTAAACAGGACTTTGCAAAGAAAGATCTCCTGCAGCCATAAAGCATGATGTTTCTTGGTTGTACCTTGATTTGAAGATGCTAAAGGAAGTGTTTTTCCCTCTTCTTGGTCTTCTTGTAAACAGCCAGACACACTGGCTGCTCAATCCTGCATGCTGTAGAGTTTATTAGCAGGTGACATCAAACTCCTCATCTCAGTCTCACTTAAAGAGCAAATAGGCTTTTTACTAAAATGTCAAACTATTGCCTCAAACAACCCACCATAATTGGTATTTGCAAATTGTAGATGATAACCACAATTATTCCATTACCTTCACGGCTAAATGTCCAGTTAGAAAGAAAAACACAATCAATGTTTTGATTTTGCAAAATAGATCATTTCTTTAAATCTGTGTGCATGAGGCTGAGCTGAGCTGTGAGTTCAAATTAGTCATGTTGCTCTTAACTTGAACCTGAACCAGAGAGATGAAAACAACAACCAATGTAGTTAAAGAAGAGGACTGACTGTGTGTGTGTGTGTGTGTGTGTGTGTGTGTGTTTACTGGACATGAATATTTTCTGAGAAGCATCTACTGCTCTAATTAGTTTACAACATCAAAGCGACAATCTGAGCAAAGACTCAAACACAAGGGCTCAAGTATCTGCTCTTTGGTGAATTATGGAAACCTCCGACTCAATACGAGGTTGATATTATCCTTTATTAGAGATCACATATTGACCAGAGTACGGTGGCCCTGAAGGTTAAAACTACAAAAACCATTCTTGTGGTCCTACCGTGTCCATTTGTTTTCCTTTCATGAAATATTTTTGTGTTTTGTTTTAAAAAAAGTAATGTTGTATTTTATGTAAAGGTGTGTTTTGTTCAATTTAATCTTTTGGGGAAAGGTCATGTTTGGGAAATGTTGAGTTTTATGTAAAAAAAAGTAATTTTCTTCTAAAATTATATTTTTTGAAATTTGATTGTTTTTAAAAATGAATTATGTGGTTCATCTGATGTTCTTGTGTTTTGTGAAATATTGTTTTCGTTAGATGTTTTCACAACATGTATTTCTGTTTGAAGAAATGAGGTTACTTGACATGTTTTTGTGTTTCATTTACATTTTTTGTGTTTTGTGAAATGCTTGTGTTTTCATTTAAATACAGTTGTGTAATATTTAATGAAATGCTTAAACTGCTTTATTGTAAATTAAATTTGTTGGAGTTAAAATGGGATTTTTTCTTCAATTTAAAAATATAAGCAAATTGACCTTACAGATTATTTCCTCAAATGTGGTATATCTGTAGTTATTCTAATTATGTGTGAGATAATATGGTTTGGAGAAATGTCAAACACGTCTGAATATTGATAAACTACAAACCTAGAATGAACATTATTTGTCCTCCTCTACTTGAAATAACAGTTTAAAGGATGTGACGTGAGCATAACAAACGTCTGTATTTTGTGTCTGCACATGTTTTTTTTTATGTGTCAGAGTAGCTCAGGTTGCCATGTGACAGCATCACTAACACAACATCTTTTTCCTTCAGTTGGAACATAATGTCATTTTGTCTGAATCGTAGCAAATGACAGCAATCAAAAGTTGAAACTGTCTCTTTGTCTAAATTGCACCTGAAAAAACTTCAATGAGGGTTTGAAGGAAAAGACTGTTCAGACAGCAGACGGCACTTGCTCCACTGGGATTCATAGTCAGTCAAACAGCTGAATCAAACCGGGATAAGCCCTTATCCTGGTTTTGAGAAACCCATTATCGGATACTACTATTTATCATACATACAGGGATGAGAACGACCATGTTTCTCTGTGTGCATGAAAACACCATCCTGAATATGATCAAAACCGGTTTACAGCTCATAATCAGGATACTCAAGTCCATGTGAACGAGTTCAATCAATCACAGAGAACCATGTCGAGACAACGTTCTTCATCGTGCTGGTAAGACAAAAGAAAAAGAATGAGGAGAATATGCAAAAAGGAAAACTCTAAAAACACATTATTTCAGCTCCTGTGTCACAAAAGCCCCTTTCACACATGCAGTGCCATCCTGAGAATCTGTTTCTGTACAAAAATCGTTATCAATGTAATTGTCTACGGGAGTTTTAGTGCATTTTTTGAAAATAAAAACCAAGAAATGACCTGCCAAGGACTTCTATTTCTTCAGTTTATCAGGCTGAAAACATGTTTAATTCTGCTGTAAAAATGACATTTTAATATGAGGTGTGTGGATGTGACTATTAGCGGCCAGACTAAAGTGGACTCTGCAATGCGAATAACATCATTTAATTCCAAATATGAGGTTCTTTAAACATGTTTTTATATTTAACTTCTCTGATTGTTGTTTTTCTTTAATGATTTTTAAAACTTCTTTTATAGTTTTGTTTTTTTCCTATGACGTGATGCTTTTGATGTCCTGTGTGAAGCGCTTAGATTGTCTTGTTGTTGAAACGTGGGATAGAAATAAACTTGCCGAGCCTAATTTGACTCTCATTAGGCTCCATATTCTGGAGGCGCTGTTCTCTGTAAGAACAGTACGTGACAGACGAATCACACGATGAATTGGGTAACGACAATTACTGACGATAAGGACAGCAGAGAGGGAACAACTGTGACAGACTGATGGAGAAACAGAAAGGAAGAGAAGCAGTGATTACTTAAACATGAGAAGACAGGCGTCAGGAAAGAATGAGGTACTGACACAGAAATAAAAGAGGAGAAAGAGAGCTTGTTTGTGGGAAAAGGAGACACCTCTTTCTGCCATTTTCCAGGTTCCCCTCCTTTCTGCCCGTAAACAAAGACGCTTGGCTGCACTGCCCAGACTAAATAGACATTGATTAATCAAGCAGGAGCTCTGTTAAGAGCTAATTTGGAGCCCAGCTCCTTCATCAGCACTCCTCTACTAACCAGAGACATTTTCCCCCTTAAGGCCGATCACTTAACCCCAACCCCAAAAGCTTCTGAAAAAAAATGTTTTAGATGTTTCCCTCTTCCAACACACCTGATTCAAATGATCAGCTCATCAAGAAGCCTGATCATGACCGATTCATTTGAATCAGGTGTGAGTCCCCAGGACTATGGGCGCATTCGAATTGTCATTTTTGCTTAGGAAGGTTCCTAACTGAGTGGGATGACCCGGAAGCATTGAAGTGGCGGCCATGATAAGAGCTGTCCAAATTCTCTAAAAGCAAAGGAAAGGTGGGTCAATGCTTCCTTTATAACCTCCTTTAGCATAGGATACACTGGACCATCCTTTACCAAAGGAGATGAGATATGCCGCCCCACAATTCCTTTCGGCCGCAACATTTAAAGCGAGTTGCGCATCCGACCGTTCACGAACATCGATGATCGTAAAGTGACACAGATCATGTAAGGGATAAAAAGACAAGATACATTTTTATCCAGATGATGTTTTATTCAACGTATTTCATTCACTTAAGAATGCTGTGCAGTTGTACATTGGTATGCTTAAAACGTTATGTGTAGGCTATAGCTTACATAAATGTAACAATTAATTTCATACAATCATATTTATTTTGATGTTGATTTATGAGTGGACAGGAAGGTGATGGTTTCACTTTTGTTACTAGTAGCCTGGTAGTCTATATTTATTGTATTTAAATCCCAACCATGTGGTGATTAGGATTATTTCACCAGTAAGAAGGCACAGGGGAAAGTTTTTTAGATGCGCTTTTTGTAGTCCATTTTCTGAACATTGTAGTTTCACCACAGCAGACCCACGTCATGAACCTCCGCCGGCCCGACGCATTTAATGACGTGGCCTAGTGGAAAATGTGGTCGGATTTGTCAGAGCAACATGATCATCTTTCCCTAAGTCCTTTATGAATTCTCCTAACATCTTTCCTTAACCTCATGATGTTTTCTCCAGGGTTAAGGTAAAGTGGATAGTGAAAGGAGATAGGAGGGACAATTCGAACGCACCCCAGGATTGAGAAACCCTGGTCAAAGGGACTGTAGTCATGTGATGACACTCAGATATACAGATGTGCATAATCTGCATGAGCATGGTAAGAGATGTTATGATTTTTTTAACATCTGAGCAAGTGGCAGCATGTTGTTTTTTAAAGAAGAATGGGCCCAAGAATTGATCCTTGAGGAACGCCAAATACAATCTTTCTACACACAGATTCATAATAACCAAAGGACTTATAGTAGCTCCTCTGATTTTGTTTTTGCGACCCAGCAGATAAAAAAATGTTGTTTATACCCTTCAAGCCCATCCTTTGGCCTCAAACTAGTTAGCTGATGCTAAATAAAACAAGCAACAATGTTCAGGCTGATAAATGAAGCCAGCACAGCCATTGGGTTGCCACTCCAACAGTGAGTCAATTAGGCTCCATTGTAAAAGACCCAACTTCACAGCAAAAATATGTGCACATTTTTGCTTGACTGGCTAAACGACTAATTGAAAAAAAAAAAATCCAGTTTGTGTGTCAGTTTGTGTTGTTATGATTGTGGAAATGGAAAATAGGGGAGTAAGGTTGTTTTGTTTTTTGGTCCAGATTTTTAAAGCATCTTAAAAAAATGGACATTTTTTTTTCCGTGTTGTGGGAGGTGTGGTTCTCCTCCTCTGAGGTATCATAGTTTAATCAGGCCATGACAGAGACGGTAATCCCCCTCCTCTCTTAACAATGATGGATGGAGAGGTGTCCGCCGTCTTTAAGCCTGAGTGCTTCGCTCTACTGGTTAACATTGATTTAAGGATCAACAATGTAAATGGGTCTAATGAGAAAAATGTAAATAGCAAAAGAAAGGAGCTGATGGAAATCTCCAAAGCCCAAACAATAAATTGTGAAAGCAGCGTGTGTGTGTGCGTGTGTGCGTGCGTGCGTGCGTGTGTGTGTGTGTGTAAAAAGCGCAGACTCTGTTCCCTGTGGTTGAGTCATAGGGGGATGAACAGTCAACACAGGCAGCATATAGATTCTGTGCAGCGCTGTGTTTGTGCTTCTTTTCTTTCTCATCCATACAATAAAAAGCCCAGATTGACTTTTTATCTCGTAATTTCACTCCTGTTACTCCCCCTTTCTTTGCAGCCCTCCAATTCAACCAGTGGCTTTTTTATGTCCCCTGCTTCTCTTTTGTTTTTCTCACTAGCAGATTATTTCTCTCTGTCTGCTGCATGGCTTTTTGTTTTCTCTGTGGCAGCAGCTGCAGCAGTTGCCAGCCTGACAGCCAGCCAGGTTCTGCAAAATGTCTTGAAAGATACAGAGAGGAAATAAATCGAAGCAGAAGGCTCTACGGAGTAAAAGTGCAGCAGACCCCAGCTCAACATAACAGGTGTCCAACCTACTGGGGGGGTCTGGGTTCAGTCAGACAGGTAATGGTTATAAAAAACTAGACTTGAGTAACAGCTCATTCAGAGTACAATAAATCCATTATTCTTGTTCTGTATTCTTTAAACGGATTTACTTCAAGATAACAATTCAGCAAATTCAGTCGTTATATTCAGGTGAAGTTGTCCTACTTGCGCTTAGAACATTTATCTGAAGACTTTAGCCAATATTTGTATGAAAAAAAGTATACACCATGGTATCAAAAACAACATCATTTGCAAATTGCTTAAAAAAACAATATATGAAATCAGCAGTAATTTTTTTTTTTAAGATATATTTTTTGGGCATTTTGTCCTTTTATATGAGATATTATTGATGATGATGATGATGGTAATGACGATGGTTTTTGTTTGATAACGACGACTTATAAGATGGTTTCTATACTGATTAGAGCTCTCAAGAACTGCCCTCAATGTTGTGCTTTGTCTCTGGTCACTTCCTGCTGATCGTTTGCTCTTACTGACATTGTTCCCTTTTTCTAGATCCTTGCTTGTGTTGTACTTACTCTCTGATGTACGTCGCTCTGGATAAAAACATCTGCTAAGTGAATTGTAGAATTGTAGAATGAGAGACAGGACAGTGGATAGAGTCAGAAATCAGGGAGAGAGTAGGGAATGACATGCAGGAAAGGAGCCACAGGTCGGATTTGAACTAGGGCCGCCCGCTTGGAGGACCACAGCCTTCATACATGGGGCGCACGCACTAACCACTGCACCACCAGCCCCCCAATCAGCATTAGTTTGAATAAATTCACATAGTTCCTTTTTATGTTACATTTTTTCATTGTTGTTTTTCTAAAAAGACGATTGATACCACTCACAAGCCCGTGCACTGTGTGTGTAAGGAGCAGGAGACAGCAGGCTATTAGCTTAGCATGGCATACATGATTGATCAATTGATGTAGCCAAGGGATGTCAGTTCCAAGTTTGAACTGTGGACAACAAGACGGTTTTTGAGAAGTTTTTTCAATGAGTCCAAAGATGGGGCGTTGTTGAAATGACATGAGACTCCCCTCAGACTGCTTTTATTAGCATCTGCAGTTATGTAGGCAGGAGATATGGAGTTTGCAGTTCAAAAATAACTTTATTAAACTACCACTACAGAAGAAACTTAAAATGAAATGTGATGGCAGAGTAACTCAAAAACTAGTGCTAAACAGCGATAAAGGGAGGGATGAAGCTGGACTTTAAATGACGGAAATCACTAGAATACAGATCTGCTGCTGAAGATTAAACAGCTAGCCACTCCAATAACCAATCTCATTTCACCACCATGAACAACATCACTCATCATCACCTTCTCTCCTTTCTGCAGCTTTACTGTTGACTAAACTGCTCATTTGGCTACACGTGTTTTTCTTATGCATGACGGTTATATTGCTTAGTTTTTATTGTATTGATTTAACTGTGACTGTGTGTATTATTATGAATTGTTATACTACTGTATTTGTTTGTGCACACACTTGAGATTATCATTACCTGGTTAAGATTCAGGTTAAGTCATCTAAATTATGATGTGTGTTTATTTCCTCGGCAGGTTCAGTAGGTTACTGGGCTGTCAGTTTGTAGGTCATGTTGTAAAATGTTTTTTCTGCCTGGTGTTACATATGGAAACTATACTGCTTGTGTCAATGCTTACATGTCACCTGCAGGAGGTGGGGGGGGGGTGTAGGTGTCATTAGTGTCACTTTGTGTGTGCAAATTCTGCTTTTGTTTTGCATTTCCTTCCTAAAAGAATGAGCCCACGCCACTGATCCCTGCAGAACTCGGTGCCCCTGTTTAGCCACCCCATTAAAAAAAAAAAAGTCTGGACACGGCTCTGGTGATAATATTAAAACCATGAGAAACTGACATGTGTACCCAGAAAAAAAACAGAACGGAAGAAGAAAGCATAAAATAAAAATTAGCAGAGATGTTGTGTTGAAGGTGTGACCCCTGATCCAACACACACACACACACACACATGAACACATAAACACACACTCTCAGCAGTTACCTGTCGGAGGGTCCTGAGCATCTCCGTGGCCTCGTCCTGCTTGCCCTGCTTGGCCATCAGCATCATCTCCTGGATCATACCGATGCGTCGCTGGTAGGGCGGCGGCGGCGTCCCCCCACGGTTCAGCCTGTCCCCTGACTTCAGCATGAGGGAGGCCAGGATGTCTCCCCGCTCCTTGGTGGGCGTCCGCCTCCAGCTGTGCTGCGGGCTGGCTCCTCCAGGCTCCTGGCCTTTGGTCTGCTTGGCCCCCATGGTGCTGCGTTAACGTGATCTGTGATAATGACAACACTGGTCCCACTGAGGAGTCATGCAGAGGAGGTTTGACTAATGCTGGAGAGATGCTTTGCTCATTAAAATCTGCAGCTGCTTACATCTTTTTAGGAAACACGCAGTTTTTGGGCTGGAGAGTGAAGCATTTAGAACAGAAAATCGCTATTTTCTGCACATAAAATGTTAATTTTCACTCAGAAAACAGAGTCGTGGATGGTCCTACAGCACAAAATAATACTTGAAAACAGAGAGAGGCTGGCCAAGTAGTTTTCTTCTTTTGAGAAGTTGTTTATAATCCAAAGGAGAGAGGATCAAGTCGGGAACAGGTCGGAGGACGCTGCCTGCAGCATGGCCGCAAAACACGGACACAGCAGAGTCAGGATGCAAGGATACTCAGAATGCAGGACTGTGGCCCGCTGCAGCCTCCTATCCCGAACACAACTTCACCACGTCTGCAAAATATTTACCTCCGACAGCTGCGTCATCATCCTCCTCTGTTCCTCCTAAAACAGATCCCTCTGTCCTGGACCAGAGGAGGAAGAGGAGGCGGAGGAGAAGGAGGATGACAAGAGGAGGTGGCGCATTAATCAGGGCATGGCAATGTTTACGTCTCCTGAAGATCGCAGCTGACTGTCTGTTGTTTCTCGACCGCTGGAAGTCATGCAAAACCTGCAACAAACACCGCCCTCGTCCTTCTCCAAGGTTGATCCTCCATCCGCTCCGGAGCAAGGAGAGTAGCCGCGTCGGTGTCTCGGTCCCGGGGTTTGTGTTGAGGCTGCAGCGGCTCCGCGGTTTCACAGGGAAGGTGGAGAAACTGTGAGGTGTTCCGTACTGGGACTGAATTATGTATTACACCCTCTGTTCAGCTGTAGCTCTGAGCTCAGGGAGCGCGCAGGGTGTGCATGTGAGCTCAAGAGACAGAGAGAGAGGAGGAGAGAAGGGAGGAGAGAGAGAGAGAGGGGGGAGGAGGAGGAGGAGAGAGAGAGATGAGAGAGGAGGAGAGAGGGAGGAGGAGGAGAGAGAGAGAGAGGGGGGGGGGAGGAGGAGGAGAGAGAGAGAGAGGAGGAGAGAGGGAGGAGGAGGAGAGAGAGAGAGAGGGGGGGGGGAGGAGGAGGAGAGAGAGAGAGAGGAGGAGAGAGGGGAGAGGAGAGAGAGAGAGAGAGAGAGGGGGAGGAGGAGAGAGAGAGAGGAGGAGGAGAGAGGGAGGAGGGAGAGAGAGAGAGGGGAGGAGAGAGAGAGGAGGAGAGAGGGAGAGAGAGAGAGAGGAAGGGAGACAGAGAGAGAGGGAGAGAGAGAGGAGGAGAGAGGGAGGAGAGAGAGAGAGGAGGAAAGAGGGAGAGAGAGAGAGGAGGAGAGAGACAGTGAGAGAGAGAGGAGGAGAGAGAGAGAGGGAGGAGAGAGAGAGGAGGAGAGAGGGAGGAGGAGGAGAGAGAGAGAGAGAGAGAGGAGAAGGAGGATAGAGAGAGAGAGGAGGAGAGAGCGAGAGAGAGGGAGGAGAGGGGGGGAGGAGAGAGAGAGAGAGAGGAGGAGAGTGGAGAGAGAGAGAGAGGAGGAGAGAGACAGCGATGAGAGAGAGGAGGAGGAGGAGAGAGAGAGAGGGGGAGGAGAGAGAGAGAGAGGAGGAGAGAGAGAGGGAGGGAGAGAGAGGAGGAGAGAGGGAGGAGGTGAGAGAGAGGAGGAGAGTGGGAGAGGGAGAGAGCGAGAGAGGAGGAGGAGGAGGAGAGAGAGAGAGGGGGGAGGAGAGAGAGAGAGGAGGAGAGAGAGAGAGGAGGAGAGAGAGAGGGAGGGAGAGAGAGGAGGAGAGAGGGAGGAGGATGAGAGACAGAGAGAGAGAGAGGAGGAGGGGGAGGAGAGAGAGAGAGAAGAGGAGGAGAGAGAGAGAGGGGAGGAGAGGGAGAGAGGGAGGGAGAGAGAGAGAGAGAGAGGGGGAGAGAGGGAGGAGGAGAGAGAGAGAGGAGGAGGAGAGGAGGAGGAGAGAGGAGGGAGAGAGAGAGAGAAAGAGAGAGAAGAGAGAGAGAGAGGAGGAGGAGAGAGAGAGGGGAGGGGAGGGAGAGAGGGAGGGAGAGAGAGAGAGGGAGAGAGGGAGAGGGGAGGAGGAGAGAGGGAGGAGGATGAGAGAGAGAGAGGAGGAGGAGGAGGAGGAGAGAGAGTGAGAGTGGGGAGGAGAGGGAGGGACTTGAGAGAGAGGAGCGAGAACGGAGGAGAAGGCGGAGGAGAGAGAGAGAGAGAGAGAGATAGGAGGAGAGAGAGATCGGAGGGAGAGAGGGAGGGGAGGGCTGTCGGATCACCAGGACCGTCAGTTTGAACCTAAACTTGTCAGATGTGAAACACGACGCTTCACCAAATCCTACGACTTAGTTTGAAGTTTTGTTCCTGCTTTTCAGCAGGTCATAGTTATTGGTTAATATTTAAGTCTTTTATAGTGGATTCTATTCTGACTCTACTTAAGAGGCATTTTTGAATTCTTATTTCTAAATAACTCTTTCTTTATGAATGTATTTATTTAACAGATATGTATGGGTCCCCAGGAGTCCAAAAGGTGAAATGTTAAATTTGTGTGGCACAAGATATATATCTATAATGTGTATTGCTTACAAGATAATTAAATTATTGGAACTACGTATCTTGTACATGTAATTTAATTATTTCCTCGTGCCAAAGATTCAGACAAGTAAATAACTTGGGCTACAAATTATAGTTTGGTCCCACAAGATAATAACTTGACATACAAGATTAAAAACTTGTTTTCACTTGTGTGAATAAAAGAACAACTTGTCAGAAAAGATTTTAAAAAATTTGTTTAAAAATAAGAAAACAACTTGTTTCCATTAGAATTTTACCTTTTGCACAAGATACATTATTTACTCTCTGGTACTTCAAGGGCCTCCATAGTTCTGTTCTTTTGTGTTTTATATATTTTGCAGTGTTTTTATTTCTGCTTTTTATTCACTGTGCAGCACTTCAATACACGTCAATGCTTTCAAAATGTGCTACATAAATAAAGTGGATTGGACTGATAGTACATATTAAATATTACTGTGTATTCTCTCAGTTGCATTTCTTTAAAAAATAGATGCTGTACTTTTGCACATGGAAAACAAGAAACAATATATACTTTGTTTAATTCTGTCCTTTAGACAATAAGCTAGACATTCATCCTATCAGGACTCAAAGCAGTAATTGATATCTCAAGGATCATCCTCTATTATAGTAGTTCCACAAATAGGGGTCAGGAGCCCCCAAGGGGTCGCAGGCTGTGGGAGGCCCTTGCTTTATTCTACATGGAGCCAGAAGAGCGACATGACTTGCACCGCCCTCTGGTGGAGGCAGAATCAATGATGACCTATTTAATATATGTGCTTTACAATATTATTTAAAATATAAACTATATAAAACATAAAAGCTGAAACTAGTAGTAGCATGAGGACGTTACATTTGGTAATTAAAATGATAAACTACCCAATATATGGTGTCATAGTTTTCAATATTTTTGTTGCTGTGGTATTCAAACAGATTTTGATATTTGTTTGATTTTCACTAAAGCGCAGCTTCATGCATTAACGACACAAACATGCACAGTGAAGGTTTATTTTTCAAAAGGTATATTTATTAGTTTAGCCTTTAATTACATCTCTATTTACAGTAGTCTTTTAACCATCATAGTAGCTTCAAATCACTTATCAAAACACAGATGTTAGTTTCTCTTCCTCACCTTAGCAGAGAACTTTTAGGCTCATGTTTCTCGTCACAGAAGTTTGAAAAGTCAAGCGCTCAGCCTTAACAAAAGACAGACGGCATGTTTGTATGTGTGCAGGATGAAGACTTCATTCAGGTGTTTAAAACAAAGAGAGAGAGAGAGAGAAAAGAAAGTAGACATTTCACACACACAAACACCAACTCACAACACAACTCTGGCTGCTAGCCGCTTTGTTTAATTACTTTACGGTATGCTGCATGTTATCCCAGGACAGCTAAGACCCGCTCCCTACCGCTTTTCCAGCAAGGGAAGGGATATTTTTTGGCCGTTAAGACAAACAGTTCACTTCTAATAAAAGGGTTCACTTTATCGTTTTTAATTTCATCTTTCTCAACACTGAAGCACAGTGGATTGAACTTTAGAGTTTCTAGAAGAAAGTTTTTAAGAGAAGTAGTTCTCCGTGTCCAAAAGGAACAAAATCCCTTCAAAAATGTTCTGAAATACAAATATTATAATCATGAGGTCTGCATACTAGTGTTACATCTGGAGCTGTTGAGTCTTTTTATGAAACTGTGATCATTTAAACAGAGAGCAGTGTGCAGTTAAGGTGTGAAGAGTGACCTAATGGGTTGAATAAAGCTGCATCTCAGAGGCTTGACAGCTGCTACAGTGTCGTCACAAAGATAAGATAGAGCCTCCTTAAACAATATGACGGGAGTATCACAAATTACACCTGATAAAAATATTACTTTTCTTCTTCTCTTGATTTTTTCAGAGGTTCAGTTTGATTAAGATTGGATTAAGAGTCCTTTTCTGCTAAGATTCATCCTCCTGTGCTTCAATATTGTAAAAATGAAAAAAAAAATACAGGCGCTGACGTCAATCTGATTCCCCTCTCACAAGTGACTCACTGGGGTGTGATTAAACTTACTAAACTTTCATAGAATAATGTCAAAATTAAACATGATGTGAAGAAGTCCAGGATAAAAGTCATGTCTTCAGAGATTAAAAAGGAGAACATCAGCGGGAGGAGTTTGTGACATGAAGTCGAAGTGATGGCTTTGTGTTTCCAGCTGCCGCCTCAGTGTGACGCTCAACCAGAGTCAATGCTCTTTTCATGAACTCAGAACTCAGCAGGGAAAAAAATTCCCAGACAAGAAACATCCTGCTCGATATTTCAGCTATTTGATGCAAACATGTGCAGCTCAGCATGGCAACAATATTTGCCCTCCCTGCCTTCCAATGTTCTTCCACTTGACTGTGCACATCTTCAAACTCAGCATGAAGTGAAGACGCACAAACTGCAGGCCGTTTTCTACCTTATGTGATTGAATCAATGTCATACTGCTGTTGTGCTCACTCAGGAAAAAGGGCGACCTGATGAGGAGATGATCTGGAAATTGTGATACATATATTCCCTTTGCATAAACCTGACTGTCGCTAGTCTTATGCTGAAGGCTGAGGCATGAGGAGGATTTTAAACAAAAACCCAGACAGGACCAGGACTGAAAGTGTGTCCGGGGTTGTACACGCAGTTGGAGGTGGCTATTTGTGGTTAGAATGTGTAGCCAGCAGGGGGCGCTTTGTCGTCTTTGTTGCTCTCCAGGGAGAAAGGGGGAATGCGAACATCGAAGTGGGAGCCGTCCGTTCTCTCGATACGAAATGTCCCCCTAAAAAAGAAAACAATGGGGCAAACAGTGACTTAATTAAAGTGCACAACAAAAAATGCCAGTCATAGTATTTAAAAACAGCTTAACAGTTATTCAAATAAGTCATAAAATTTTGACAAATATCAATGCCATGGTGGAATATGAAGCAGGGACTCACCACATGTGCCCACTGGGGGCTTGTAGAGACACGTGGCTGCTGTACTGAAAGGCAGGCTGTTCTTTAGACAACACCGGCTCCTGTGACACAACAATATGACGAGCACACCATGACAAAGTTAAACAACATACAGGTCTTATGTTCAGGACACTAATTTGTTCAGTTTCTTTGCATTACCTGAGTTAATTTCTTGTTTCTAATTAACAGAAATTGAAGGAAAACTCCTGCACACTGTCTTAATTGTAGAAATACTGTGACAACGCTTTGGTACCAAAACTACATGAGATTCACTCGACAACACTATCTGTGCCACACTGCAGGGCTCAGTCTGTAACTGAGCGACCAACTGGGACATACTGCTGATTTTAACTGTGACAGCAGCAGCATGGCGTGCATTTTTACATTTTTTTATAGGGACAGTCCACATTAATAAACATTTCTGTAAATATGGCAGAGTTAGTGAAAAGGCAAATTTCTGCATACACAGCGGTACGTCAACAGTGTTCTGGTGATGCTCTCCACTAATGTGGTACCAGACAGACTTTTCATGTAGACTATCCATAGAAGAAGAGAAACCAGTGAGTTGATCTTTTGCGTCAAGCATCTAAAAAGTAGTAACATGACATGTAACAGGTCACAGTGTTGACATTGCATACATTGCATTTGCAAAGGTAAAATGATAAACCTTGCAGCTCTACTGCATTGTGATTAAAAGTAAGAACACTGGGAGCGCCGGTCTAGATCAGTTGAACTTCAAGTCCCGGCCTTGGCCACCACATTTCCTGCCGCTTTTTAGCTGCCCTGTCAATGAAGTCTGAAGAAGGCCTCAGATAATAATTAAAATAGAGCGATGTGTTATGACTGATTCTCATTTTATAGATAGGTACTGTGAACTTAGTAAGATAAATTAAAATAAAAGATACTAAGAAGAAATTATATATTGATTGCTGTCTGTGTGTCAAGACCGTTTTAAGAATATAACAAATAGTACTAGTATATGCTGGATAAAATCACCAAACTTATATTTAAATAAAGAATAAAAAAATAATAGGAAAACTGAATTGTGGGGGAAAATAAAAGAGATGATAAGACGTTTTTGAAGATCAGCTAGACGGAAGGGGAAAAAACATCAGAAGAACTAACGCTCAGTCCTGGTTACTGTATTCATGCTTTACTAACCCTGCCGACGACTCCACGGCCTCTGACCGTCTCCAGAGTTCCTGACAGGCTGAAGATCCTCCAGTGCCTCTCTCTCAGCTGCACCACCTCGTTGCCCATGTTCTCCAGACGGATGCAGTACCTCCACTGCAGGCAAAAAACAAACACACAAACATGTTCATACAGCGAGTCCAATTTGGTCTTGATGTTTAAGACTTCTGAGTATTTAATACTGTAAAAGAGTGTTACATGATGGTCTGAAAATCTGCTACTCACCCAGTAAACATGGGAGTTCTGAGCCTCCTGAGAACAAGAGAAAACACTTCCATCAGTTTTTAAATAAACTTCAGGACCAAATAGACAGAAAACCAACTGAAGCACAAAAAGAGTCTCGCCTGTCAGATCCAAAATTACTCTGATGGAGTTAGACAAACTTCAAGCAGCAGCTTTTTTTAAGCATGTTTTATTCCAAGAATTCTGGCAGCTCATTTACCCTCATGCCCATGTAGAAGGGGATGACGGTGACGCGGATGTTCTCTGTGGTCTCCCTGTGGACGTCTGACAGCTCCAGCCAGGGGTGGTTCTTCTCCTGCCACGCCTTCAGGGTATCTCTGGCTGTGAATGGAGGAGCTACAGAGGAGGGACATACAGACATGTGTTTACTGAAAACACAGGGACTTCTACCATGTCATCTGTTCATTAGAAACATGCTCTTATGCTGAACTAAAGCTGACACTACAAGTAAGGAGTTGCAGGGTATCCTCCAAATTTCCAAACGCTTATGTCCAGAGTGAAATGTTGCAATGAATGGTGTTTTTTGACTAAATATCTGTCCACTCTCTCTCCTATCAGAATAAGAAAAGCTTTGCTAGCTAGTTCTGTTTCTGCTCTCTTCCTCTAAATGTCCTCCAGGAGCATGATGGAAAGAAAGCCAAACAGGAATCTGGACGTAGTCTTGTTAAAACTTGACCCTGCAAGATTCCACGTCTTTTTAAAATATCATGATCTGTAATTTAAATGTCTCCAGATGAGAGGTGAGCGTTGTGTTTTAAAGGCACAGTTTGTTATTTTTGAAGTGGGGTTGAGGTACAGGACAGGAGAGGTCCAAAGTGTCTAACCACATTAATCCACAATCTCCTCATTTCTCGGTTTTGTTACTCTGATTAAATTCTGTAAAAGCACAACCCGGGCTTGTCTCCTCGTCGGTTAGTGCATCACGTTCAACAACAACTGCCTTTCAGTTTAAAAAAAAGATAACTTCTCTGTAGCATGCTAAAGGAGAAAGCCTGTCTAGCATGCTAGGTGTGCGGTTCTAAAAGTGAAATGTATTCTGTCTACATGAAATAAAAATAATTCCAACGGCACAAGTCAATCAAAAAGTAAAACCCGTCACAAGCGATCATTTTTAACCTCTGATAGCAGAATGATTGTAAAAAGCTGAAGTGGAGTGTGTAGAGGAGTGATCACTAAAATGAAAGACATGGAAGCAGATTCTAAAGGATGTCGATGTTTTAGCTCAGCAGTTTGAACAACTGATTCCCAGATATAACTCATAGATGGTTCTATTTTAATCCTAAATGTTGTGCTTTGTAAATTGTACTGTGTCTCTCTTTGTATTTCCGTCTGAAACTTTGTGTTTTTTGCTGCTACCTGTCTTGAAAAAGTGTGTTTAAGTTTTTAAACTCAATGGGACCAACCTGGTTAAATAAAATAAATAAAAAATTACCTTTGGCAGGGTTGTACATGAGGAAGCGCTCAAACAGCTCGTGCTGGATGGGAGCCTGCTCTGCAGAGTTATAGGGCAGGATGTCTTCATGGCTCACATAGTCCAGACCTGAAAAACAAAGGCACACCATCACATGGCAAAGAAAATCACTTTTTAAAACCCATTATAACTATCGAGAATTATATAAACCACACAGAAAATGATGGTGGATGTGTTCTGCCTGATTTTGCTTTTTATCTCTATACGGACTGTTTTTTCTGCAGACACCAAAGTCTGCTCCGTAAGCCTGATACGTGATTGGTCAATACTGCTCGGACTGCAAACAAAAAGCAGAACATTGGAATACAGATTTTGAAGTAGAAAAATAATATGTAATGGAAATTAGAAATAAGTTGTAGTGCCAGCTAGGGCTGTAATGGTTCCACAGACCACAGTGGACCACATACTCTCTAATGTGAACTCAGGATGGGACATTGTAGTGAGATTTGAGCACTTTAAATGCATACCTGGAGCCAGGGTACTCTACTGCTGCATGAGTGCACAGCCTTATTAGCTCAGGTAACGTCTGAGACTTTCTCTGCTTTCACATTCAGAGGCTTTTTTTAAAACAGCGAGGATAAGTTGTTGAACACTTGTTTACTGGTGATTGGCTTCTCTGGATGAAGACGTCTTATATTCTTTAACATGTTTGATGTGTCTAAAGACATACTGCACTGTGAACATATATATATATATATATATATATATATTACTCTTCTACTTCAAGAGTTTTGTTAAGTCTTTTTCTTCTTTGTTTGTAGTTTAATAGCCGTAAGCAAACAGTTCTCCCCCTGGATTGGGGTGTGGATACCACCATTGGGACTGCCTTTTCCCTTCACACAGACATAATTGTTGTGTGACTACATGAACCAGACCGAGGAAGTTCAGGACGACGTTGTGTATGTGACTGCATACCTGGGATGGCGTACAGAGCTCTGCTGTCATCATGGTTGGCCAGGAACGTCACTGCCTCCGTCTGGGACCTCTGAGACTGTCAAACACAAAGACAGTAATGATCAAGGTCAGATAGAATTTACCACAGAGGGGAAGGTTTGTCTCCCTGAAATATAAACTCAAACGACAGTGTCTACAAGTAGATTTGAAAAGGGTTTTTTTGTAGGATCAAATTTTCATATTTATATTTAGTCATGTAAATATTCGTCTTTTCTTAATATGTTTATTGTTGATATTTAATGTTGTACCTGTACATAAGAGAGCACAGTTCACCAAAGTTAAATTCCTTGTGTGTATAAGCATACCTGGCCAATAAATCAGATTCTGATTAAGATGTAAGGATGACAAAATTAATCTAGTTGTTGGAAATTATCAATTTGATATTGTTTATCTAAAAAATTAAAAAAGTGATGATGCAACATTTATTTAGAATCAGTCAAACAAGAAGATCAGTATCAAGTCTCTGACAAATCAGGAACTGGTATCCATGCTGACTTGTACTGGTTACTACATAAAAGGTCTTTTTGTTTTTGATATCTCACTAATAACATGGTTATTAGTGAGATATCAAAAATGTTCTGTTAGCACAAATATCCTCTGAATTGTGCGTCTGAAATCCTTTCAAATAATTTGAGAAACAATACTCAGCTGCAGAAAAAATCAAGAGACCACAGCAAAAATGACCCTTTTCACTAGTTTTACTATTTACAGATATTACATAGTAAAATATACATTTTTGATTTACTGTATACAACATTTCTCACAACTTCTAAAGACAATATTCTCAGCGTGTTATCTTCTAAGGAAAATGTGAAGTGGTCTCTTGTTTCTTTCTGTAGCTGTGTGTGAGAGGGGATGTAGTTGTCTTTGTTCCTGAGGTGGAGACAAACAGACACTTACTATGTGAGGGCAGTCCCTGGTGTCAATCAGGACTTGGTAATAGGTGTGGGTCTTCCCCTTTACCTCTTTGGAGCCATGTGCTCCGGGGGGGTCTGGTTTGCTGAGAGGAGAGGGACAAAGTCAGTTCAAAAATGTAACCCACAAAACATGAAAACCCGATCCTGTGTGGTGCAGCCTGCGGCCTCAGGTGGAGCTTTACCTGTCAGACATGGGAGGGGTGATATCTCTGTCGTAGAGTCGGGCGTGCCACGGGAACAAGACGATGCCTCTGTAGCCAAACACGCTGTGGAGAAAGAGCTGAGGGGAGCACGACAACAAGTGTGAGATTACAACTCATCATGTTTGGGACAGCAGAAATCAAACTGGATTACAAACACTTGACTGGATCGCGCAAATCAATCAAAACAACACAAAGTGATGGAATTATCAAAAGATGAAAACAGACCACAACGGGTCTGCACCGTAATGTTAAATTATTTCTTACATTTTGCCCCTTACTTTAAATGAAAAAAAGGCTTTGTAATAAAATACACAAAATCAAACACTCAATACTCATATACTCGAGTCTCGAGAGATATTAAGGGGCGACTCTTTTTGTGCAATAAAAAAAGTCAATTATAAATGTAACTAAAAGACAAGAGAGACAGCAACATGTGATAAAATTGATTGAGAATGTGATGTGTGTGAGTCCCTTACCTGTCCTGTTTCATATTTCCCATGTTGCTTCACGGCCTCAAACACTCCGACTGTCTCCAAAATCTTCCCTTCAGGCCTGTTCCTGCCAAAACAGGCACAATGACACACTGCACCATGCCTTTGTGGGTTTATGTACAGTTCTTTAGTTCATTTTTTTTCATTATTTCATTAAACAAATAAAATGCGTCTCCCTTGTCCTAAAGTACAAATGTTTCAGTGACTGTGTAGAACAAACATGATCTTAACTAAAAATACAGATCTTCATGCAGTCTGTGATCAAAACAACATCATATATGTACAAACACATATAGGGGAAACTCTCATAGCAGAAAATCCCACAGCTGTAAAGAGAAAACATTGCAGGATTTTCCTCCTATAGAGACGGTTTACATTCATCCATACAGGAGGAAGAAATCCTGCAACGTAATCTCAATCACAACTTTGACAAGATTGAATAAAACACCTCGAGCCGTCAGATGTCAACAAACAGGAACATTATTCAACCTAATCTCCATGTCCTCACACACACACACACACACACACACACACTACATATTACCACTGACAACAACAGCTGGTCACTTGGAATAAATAACACGCATACTTCTGTGCTCCCTGTGAAGCTAATCTTCACAACAGAGATGAAGAGTAGGGATTAATGGAGCTGGATATACTGTATGGAGAGAGAGGGATTTAACATTATGCATATCATATCATATTCATCATATTGCACAAGAATAATCACAAGGTAACCTGATTTTACTCTGAGAAATATGGTCCAACCGATATTGGTTTCTGTGTGTGTGTCTGTAACATAATTCATATCTGTGTGAATCACTTTCCTGTGCTAGATTAGTTCATAATCTGCATTTACAGAAAACTACTGTCAGTACATAAACCTTGTGGTGGGATGGTTTGAGTGAAAAGTGAAAGACAACAATTGAGCAGTGGAGGTGGGCAGAGAGACTTGCGGGGTTTATATTTGTATTAACTATCCCTGTATAGAGATATCATTTCGACATTCTTCCCGCACCCTGCAATCCACAAATAAATACCCCCGAATTCGAATGAGAATACACCCTCCCCTGAAAAACCAGTAGATGGCAGTGTTGTGCAGCCACCACTGGTTATGGTTAGGTATTTGGCAGATGCTTTTATCCAAATTTACCATCTATGACTGCTGCAGGATGCTACTATATCTTTTTGAGACAATTCTATCTCCATATTCCTGTAGCCTGAGCGCTCAACTACAGTCACAGTAGTTTGCAGGAGAATAAACTCCACATTGCAAAAACAGATGGTACAAAAACAAGCTCTACAGAAGCTGATTTTGCTGGAAATCATCACACATGAAGATAGTTTAAAACCTTTTTCCCCTTTGGTAGACGCCCAGAACAGACTGCAACTCAGAGCGCACTTGCCTATGTACACTGTCCGATTCAGTAGATGGCGCCATGCATGTTGGCTTGCAAATCCGCCAAGAGGAAGCAGCAACCATAGCAACCACTCGAATTGTCTCAAACAGACAACGACGTCCATCCTGCGACTGTGGATGTTTTTAATATTCCTGAAACGCCAACAACAACCTTCTTCGTTTAAAATTGTGTCATATAGCGGCCCACTTCCTTGTGTTTGCACGGCTGCGTTCACATCTCGGACCGTGCTTCAGGACACATGAATCATGCCCCAAGCAGAACAGTACAGCTTAATATTGTTTACCAGCTTGAACGAAGAAACGAATAAATTATTTTCACTGAAACGTATTGCTTTTTATGTGTGGGTATCTGAACTGTGCAAAGATTGATGTATTTGCTGAAACTGGTATGGATCCTCCATCCTTAGTTGTACATGAGGAAGTTTCCAATACTGGTTTTGGTATCGAAGCAACTCAAACTCCTTTTAAGATCCTCCAGTTTCGTCTAGTCAAAAGAAATCAACATAAATTGAAGACATTCTTTTAAAAAGAACATCCCTGATGTCAGCATACATCGGGCAGTAAAACAAAAAGTGAATCTCGTTTTCAGGTTCTCCTAACTCACACAACAAACAAACTCGGTCTTCCTCTGGAATGACATTAAACCTGCCAGTCTCTAAAGCCCAATTCACACGTACTCTGTGCGTGCCGCGGTCCGTCAGCGCCGTGCACTACGTTGTACTTAGCCTCCACTCTAGTCAATCATTGTGTTCACACAGCGCGCGCTGCGGTCCGTCTCCGCCGTGTGCCACCGACGGCACTGCGCTCTGCTCCGTTTCAAATACGCAGCGAGTCTATTTTCTCCGGAGTACGCTGGAGGTTCGCGTCAAGCTATCCCAAATAAAAATATTTTTTGTGTATGTAATATAATAAATGACGTAAAGATATAAGAATGTATTGATGTTTCCCTCTGCATACTGTAACAAAAGCACAAAGCCAGCCGCAGCTCTTCCAAACTTCTTCAACTTGAGCTTTGTGCTTTTTTACCTCTACAACAATCTGAGAAAAGTCAATACACTGTGAAGCCAGAGATAATCAGATCTAAATATAGACAACCCACTGCAAACCCAGAAACCAGCCTGAGCCAGCCACTGGTCAACAACTCCCCCTGCCAATAAATCCAAGGGCTGTGCTTTCCCTTCCACGCTGGAGGAGTGAAGGCAGGTCATTGTGCCAGGGAGCTAGCTTCATGTTTAAGAAAAGTTTGCTGCAACAGCAATAAGACAGAAGATATGATTACACAAGGAAAGGTTACATAAACTCAAGTGAGAGTGCTAAATCTCTTCTGCTATTTCAACCAGTGAAAGGGCTCTAACCCACATGAACACCCACCATTACTTCCCTTTCAGAGGATATATTTCACAAGCACACTCTGCTGATTTCTTTGTATTTAGAATCAGATTTTATTTCTTACTGTAACTTTATTTATGGTTAATTAAAGCTTCTGTAAGTAGTTTTTATCTGGTAAAGAAACAAATTGAAAATAAGACGGTAGTCTCTCTTTGACTTACAAAAGAGGATGAGACCATCAGCTAGAAGATTGATCATCTCTAAATAGATTTTTGCCTTTAATCACTGCCAAATCAGCCTTTGTTGACCTTTTCCATGAAACAGATTCACAGTACAGTGTTTCCACAGAGTTGTGGCGGTGATGACAGGGTCAGGGGGGCTATTGAAAGTACGGCAGATTTTAAAATGAACTTAATGACCACAGAACAGCATCGATATGCCATGTTCTGTCAGAGCTGTGGTTTTGCTCTGTCCACAATGCCAACAACAACAATGCAAACAACATTTTTCCCTGTACTTTGCCTCTCCACGTTATTGTGCTGTTCATTTGGTTCCTGTCTTCGTGTGATGTTGATATGATGTGTTAAGTCAAGAAAACAGTAAAACACCATCACCCTCATTAGTCGGCACCAGAATTACTAGTCTGTTAAATACTTTTTTAATATTTACATGCAAGCCCTATTTGCCGGTCATATGTTATGCCTAAACTGCAACACAACCACTAGCCAGTGCTGCTGGTGCTCTGTTTCAAACGCCTGCTCCCTTCACTCTACTACCTGGATGTAAACAAGCTCAGTGTACGAATACCATCTCATAGGAACAGAGCGGTTTGGCAGTTTTTTTTTTTATCTTTAAAATCGAGATAAAACTAATGTAGGTTGTGTCAGGTTAAACTGGCATACTGACCGGAGCATCCCTGATCACGTTTAGCACAGGGCTGGGAACGTTAACCTGAAGGAAGGACCCAGGCTGGCGGTGCAATACTGATAATGTTATCCACTCTATGCAAACCAATCTGACATCATTTCGAAGCAGACAATTTTAAATACATTTTGCTCAATTTTGACTATTCCCAGTGCTTTCTTAACTTAAAACTAGCCTCTGTAGACTAAAAATTAGTCTACAGAGGCTTAAGTCCTCAAAAGGCGTACGGCCTGGGGTTCGAATCCCACCAGTGGCTCCTTACCCGCATGTCATTCGCCACTCTCTTCCTGGTTTTTGACTCTACCCACTATCTCTAAAATAAAGGCATAAAAATGGTGATGAGGTTTGACAAGACCACAGGAAGACAGTATTCTTTTTAGAAAACTCAACTGACACATGTACAGAACAGGATCAGCAAAGAGGTAAGATCCACCACTTTGTTCACAAGATCAACAAAAGCTCTAAGGTCCTCACAGTAGCTTCAAATTAAAGGTCCCATATTATGCTTTTTCTGGTTTTATATGCTCTTTAGTGTGTTTTCCAAGTGTCCTGTGCATGTTTAGTCACATCTATGTGCAAAAATTCAAAGTCCACGGAAACACGGCTTCTCCTACGTCCTCCTGTTAGCTGTAGCATTAGCTGCATGTAACGCTCGGTTCTAGCACCCCTTGATAAAATTTGTCAGTGTGACGTCTTTGTCAGTGTGAGATCACTGATCTAAGCCCATTGGCCCGTTGTGGCAAGCCCTGCAGCTCATGCTGCACGCCCATTAACTTCTGTAGCACGCCCACGATATGCCGTAGCCTGCAGTAGCACAGTAGTGCTAAGGTGCTAATGTTTATGCTCCCCTCAGACGGAGCCAGTGGCTGCATTCCCAACATGGTAAAAGAGAGAACCGTGCTGAGCAACTGACCAATAACGACAGAGTGGATCGGCAGACCAATCAGAGCAGACTTGGCCCACGTGAGGTCTAACAGTGTGGGCTCAACAGAGTGTAGCTGACGGACTCAGAGCGTAGAGGGAGCAAGGAGGAGCAGTACATGAAAACAGACACTTTTTTAGAACTTTATCTATTGTGAACGTACAAAAGTAGGTACATAGATTAAATATATGAACCCCAAAAAGGACAGAATATGAGATCTTTAAGACCTAAGACAAGTCCCATTCCTAGAATCACAAGTTGCTGCTGCTATGCAGCCAAAATATTTGAAGAGTGTAGCTATATTACTGCTGAAACATCACAACCCTCATTAGGATAAAGACATGTACATTTAATCAACACTTTTTTTTCAACAAATTAGTCTAAATGACTCGACAGTGATCAGTTGTGTGCAAAGTCGACCTAACTACCCCCCCCCCCCCCCCCCGTTACTTATATTAGCACTAAGTCTGTAAGCTGTGATCACCACCAGGTTGAGTGAACCAAAAAAAAGAAAAAGCTAAGTAATGGTGTGCAAGCAGACAGACAGTCTGCACCATAAACTGTATTGGATGAAGCCTGAGTGACGTGCACGGTTTGAGAGCAGAATAACACGATCGCAAAACATGTGCTACAAGAATTCAGAGGGGAGAAATAAAGTGGTAAAGTTTTAACACACTGAATCTTATCACCTAAAGAGTTGTCATTGCAAAAAAGACATATAAAAGTAATACAAAGCAGCAGTAGCCGCTTGCTTTTGCACAAAGTATAGTGCTATAGCCATCTCCACAGATGTTTAAAAACTGCAGAAAGCTTGCAAGAGCCAGCCCAAAGGTTAAAGCAATGAATGACAAAATCACAGATTGTCAATCATTGGGCAGAAATAAAAATAAATGCATCACTTGTTCTAAACAGCAGCTCACTATACGCTGGACTGGACATTAATTATGTCACATAACGTCAAAATAGATGTAAACAAAGACACAACACTTTGTAATGGTTTTTGTGAGGCAGGAAATGTTTTCAATGTGTTGATCAGGGAACCCAACACCAAAATAAATCTCATGAAAAACGTTAATGTATAAAACCACATCATTTACAAAGAAAAGCCACTTGGTAATTTTTCTGCATAAATGAACACAGGGGACAGTCAACTTCATGCTTACTCATTGTTGTGCCTCTCTGGTTATCTGCAGGAGGTACAAACATTAATTGTTTACAATTTGTCTCTTTCTTGTTTAGCTTTCTTTTACACCTTCTTGAGTATGTGTTCTTGTTAGCGTTATTGTTTTTGCTTGGACTACATTAATAATATGTCTCTGTGTTACATGTTTCTCTTTAGGAGGGCCACTCGACGAGCCCCTCTGGCTTTATTTGGCTCCTCCAGCACATTTCTTTCAAAATGTATAGTTTGTTAATTAACTAAATATTATAAACTGTCTGTTTTCCCATTGATCTATTATGTTTATTTTATTTTTTTTAAATGTAAAATAGTAGCCTTTAAGTGCTTTGTAAACAATACATAATAATAATTATCAACATCAACATTAGTAATACTAAAGTAAAGTAAGGACAAAGGGAAGCATTCATTTAAAGCCTGTTAGATAAACTTTATGTTATTGCTTCAGTCCTGTTGTATCATAATCATGCTACTTATAAACAAAGCTTTTCTAACAGTGTTATAGTTGAACCTGGATTGACTCAGTCAGATCAGATGGTCAGGTGTTGCTCAATCCATGTTGGCTAGTTACCCTGCAAGCTAATGAACAACAGAGGACAACTGTACTTACCTGATTAAATACTGTTAAATTATTGCACACAACGATCATAATATTGCCAATAGCTGGACAAATGTCTCCACTCAACATGAAGTTAGTCAGTGTCTTTAAGGGGCCATCTTGAAGAGCTCTTTCCTGAGCTAAAGTCTTGTTAGCATGTTAGCTCATGTTAGCATTGACAGAGGAGGACACTGGCTGCGTCTCTTACCGTGACGACATAAACCTCCTCTGCTGGACACCACCGGACAGTCCGCAGGCTCGGCATTGTACCCTCGGTCTGTACACCTCAAACCCGCTGCTGCTGTCAACCGCGCTCAGTATCCTGTGTGCGTGTTTCTTGTTGTATTTACTGACAGTGCTCAGCAAGCCTCTGCGTAAAGCACAGGCCGCCATCTTTACAGACCTGACACGCTCTCTCACACGCATTTACAGAGGGGTGTTTGTGATACCTTCAGGGACGGAAAGAAGAGTCGTATTTACAATAACTGAAAGCTTAACAAAAGACAACTCTGGTGTATTAGCTCTTTAACACATTTTTTACAATGTTATTAATGGTAACAGCAAACTTTAATTCGAACAAGAGGTTTTCAGCTTGCTTTGACAATAGAATAGAATAGAATTACTTTATTGATCCCAAACTGGGAAATTGTGGTGTTACAGCAGCAGGTTATCCACACACACAATATTAGTAAAAAAAAACACAATATTAGCAAATCTAAACACAATATAATATTAAATACAAAGTAAATAAGCACTAAAAATAAAAAATATCAAAACTAAGAATGTGAATATATACAACCAGGATTTAACTTAGCATTACTAGTCTAAAATATTAAATATTAAATGTAAATGTGCAAAAACAGAGTTGTAAATGGACAGTATTGACATGTGGAGATGTGCAATCTCCCTATGTCCCTTATACTATAAGTTAAAGTGCATGAGTGTAGCCTGTTATCAGCAGAAAATATTCAATAAAAACGGCGAGTAGACAGACATATGAAGTGAACATGAGTGCAGGGATAATTTGTAAATCTAAACATGTCCAGAACAGATTACAGTAAGAATAATAATAGTAATAATACTATTACCTGGCAATATCCTTCTGTTACATTGATAGTAAAGAAAAGTTTAGAATTTATTTTCCAAAATAATTTTAAAAGGAAAAGCTGCTATATCACTGGTCCAGTCTGTTTAAATATATAACTGCCGGCTTTACGAGCCTTGGTGGGCCCATGAAGGCACCATAAAGACTCACATGTAATGTAACGTTACAAAGCAATAATGACTTAAATTTGTATTGGAAAATTGTATTATTCACTTATTATCAACATTCAAAGTTTGAAAATAATTTTCATGAATTTATATTTAATTTTAAATGTACGATTAAAAATACAATTTCACACAGATGGTCATGCGCGTGACGTCATCGCGTCACAAGACAAGCAACATGGCTGCCTTCTTGTTGGTACACATATATTTCTTATAAGCCGTCTAACGTAGACTTTAGTGTATGAAATAGCTAAACATATCTTTGACTCCTTTTCTATGTAGTTTATGTACACTGTACAGTTGTTCTACACTGAGAACAAGCTCCAAAACAGGTGTGTATAACTCGATCAATTCGGGTTTCCTCGTCATGGCTTCTGCATTTGTCGTCGGGAATACATTTATAAATAAAGTAAGAGGATTACTAGAAGACACACACTCAGCTCTTCCCAAAGGACTGAGAGAAGATCTGGAGGAGACACTGAAAAAATCAGAACCAACAACTCTGTCCTTCAGTACAGCAAGACAGCTCAAGAAATACCTCCAGGATAAAGGTACATTATTTTAATGTTAACGTAACTCTATAATATCTATCTATCTCTTTAGCCATTTAGCTAAATATCTATTTATCTGCCAACTTAAATGGGCCATACTTATACATATAAAATGGGTAAAATAGCCCTGATAAGGTTGCAGCATCATATCGCTTTAAAACTGACTGCCAATCACAATGACTGATCTTGATTGACATTTAACAACAGATTTTATTGGTGTGAGGCTGCTAAAGTGGGCGGAGCAGAGGGATACAAAATACTGTAACTATTAAGAGTGTTACATGAGATGTGACATAAAATGGCATTGCAAAAAGGACTCGTCATCACTAATAAAAGGGACAGAGCAGTTATATGTGAGCTTATCAATAAAGGAAAAAGATTTATGATCAATTATTATACAGGCTCTTTTAAATAAAAAGGTTACACTCTGACAAGGAACTTTGATTTTGTGATGAAAAAAGTCATTTTAGACACTGGCCTGTTTTATGCCTGACCAGCTAGGTTAAATGTTCCACACTAATATAAACCCTGACAGGATTTAATCAGACTAAGGAAATTTAACCAGAGGAGAAAGGAGATGATATCAATAAGAACTGTGAGATGATAGAGAGCGGGCCGATACCAAATGTTTACTTTTACCAAAAGCAATATTCCGAAGATCACTTTGAAAAGTCGCATGAGCAGCAACGTTGCTAGCTTTGGCAATTGGGTATTTTGAATAATTTTGAAAAGTTTGACATTTGTACCTCAGAAACAAAGACAGCATCGCACAGAAGAAACTGCTAGAAAAACAAAATGACGTCCAAAATACTGACCATTGAGTTAGTTTAAGAAAAGCAATGTTAATGGACTTTTCCTTATGGGAAAATTATTTATATATTTCCCAAATGTAAAAAAAATCTATCATATTATTTCAAAAACAGAATCTATTGTAATGAAATGGCAACAAGAGTTCTTCTGTGATATTAAAACTAGAAGTGATGGTTTCCATATACACTGCTGATATAATTTTTAGCACCTTGTTTTGACTGTTTTTCTCCAGGACACCCTTTCTACCTGCATGAGCTTCTGGAGGACGGCTCCCTCGACCTGCCTGAGGTGGTGAAGCCTCCCAGAGTGAGTGTGAATGTGTTTGTTAAATGTGTCAGTCTATATCTGTAACAGTTGTGCATGTGTGAAGAAGAACTGCTTTTTCAATGAATTTCTCTGACACAAATGAAGAACACTTTCTGGTGCCAGCTTCATTTATGACATTTTTCTTCATTCTGTAAATGGAAAGACAAGGAAACAATATCAAACTGTCACTTTGAGTTCAGGAATTTGTAATAAACATTTTTCTTTACAACTTTCTGACATTTTATTAACTTATTTATTATAGTAAAATGATCATTAGATTAAGGGATTACACAGAATCAGTGGTTGCAGCTCTATTACTGTAAACGTTTTAAATGAAACTGTTTCTTTTCGTTCTTCTGCAGAACCCCGTGCTGGTCGCTCGTCTTGAGAAGATAAAAGCCAAACTAGCCAACGAGGAATACAACAGAATCACAAGAAACGTCAACGCTCAGGTACATTTCTGTTTATTTTGAATCTTCAAACCATCTTTAATGTTTCATGATCCAACAATTGGTCACACAAGGTAGAATATGTATCTATATTTAAATGAAGAAATTTTGTTCTCAACTGAGCTGTTGAAGTTTACATTGTCTGATTGTTTTTTTAAACTGCAGCCCCTGTAATTCTGAAAACTGCAGAGTAAAATCCAGATTTTGTGGTGGTGAAGTTAAGATAACAAAGCCCAGTAATGATTGCACATGTTTTACTATTTCTTATATCCTCCTTTTGTTTTCAGGAACTCAGTCGCAGTGGAACATTAGCAGATATTGGACTGCAAGGTGAGTGTGATAAACACATGCACTGTTAAATATCGTATAACAAATTCAGTGTGTCAGGAAACAGAAGCTATGATAATATCAATCATTTGTTACACTGACTTGTAATTCTGGTGCCGACTAGCGAGGGTGGTGACATTTACTCAACTAAACTTTCACTTCCCTACTTCAGAGAGAAGAGTTATAGATGATATGCGAAACATCTCCCAGTTTTCCTTTGGATAAAAAAAAATATTTGTGGATGCCTGAGAGCCTTCACAGACATGTCCCTATACAACAAAAATAGTAGTAAAGTCAAAAATAAAATAAAAATGTAAACTGTTTTTCATTGTCTTCGTCCAGTGCGCTCAGCCAAAGCCGTGGTGTTGACAGTATTTAACTTCCTGGTCACAGTGGTCGCTGCGTTCGCCTGTTCCTACATGGGGAGTCAGTACCTGTTCACTGACACAGCAGCGGTAAGAGATCAAGTATAAGAGTGATGAGACTGATACCCACATTAAATGAAAATAATGTCCTGAGTACTGATGTGTTGGCTAATAAAGTGGATTTTAGAAACTTCATAAACAAATGCATTGTTTCCTGTTAACAAAATGTCCTCATCAGCATGTAATGGTAAAACACTGATAATGATCTATGAGTGTAGGCCCATTTCAGGTGATAACATTGTCCATATGAGAATATTGATGAGGCTCTAGTTTTCCGTGCTGGATTACATACATACTACATACATACTGATCTCTGCTCTGGTTGTTAACTCACCTTTCATGTCATTGTTTTTGATGCCCCTTTTTTGCAGAGAGTAATAGCAGCGGTGATTGCTGCTTCTGTAGTCGGGCTGGCTGAGCTGTACGTGCTGGTCCGGACCATGGAGGGAGAACTGGGGGAGCCTTAGCAGCTGTGCAGAAACAAACAAAGGGAACACATTCATCTGTAATGTTTGAAGAACTTTTCTCAGCCTCACAAAGCCTTCTGATTCAGAACAGACATCTCACTCTGCGGTAAAAAAAAAGTGGACTTTCCCCCCCATTATGACAGGAGCATAAGTGGAATTTTTGAAGATGATTTAAGTTTCTGAGAATGTACAAAATGAAGATACAGAGAAGAGCACAAAAAGGATGGGGGGCAGGTTAAAGGTCAGAAAATAGGCGTTAAATGTAGGTTGTACTCTTTTCTTTTAAAGCTCCTGTGAGGGACGTTCAGTTTGTGTCGATGTTGGCGCCCCCTGTGGTTAAGCGGTACCTCTTATGTCTCTTTTTACCCTGTTCATGTGTAAATTATTTTTACAGTGAAACATATCACTCATCAGGAATCTTCGCTGTGGAAATTGTAAAAAAGTCTGTTTCTGCTGTGTGCTGTTAGTTTCTTTGTTGTCTGACATTGACTCTCTGGTCTCGTTTGCTTTGGTAGCTCATAAAGAGGCATCAGTATTCATGTTGGTCTGTTTCATTAAAAATCTCCTTAAAGGGGCTTTGACTACATTCCACCTGCCAGACACAAAATATGAGACATTTATAATTTATTCTGTTTTATGTTTTTCAACTTTGTCCTGTATTTTAAATGTTGTTACCTGTTGACATTTGACTCCTTCCTTTCTGTTCTCAGGTGAAATCATATTTTTTTGCTTTCAATAAAATCATCTGCACGGACTGGTACAAATTCTCAAAGTTGACTGTCCTTCAGCTTTTGTTAACTACCGTCTCCCATAAAGAACATTTTCCTCATCTGCATTTTACTCAGAGTTTTAAACTGTTGTGATGACCCTCTGGCTCTAAACTACATAAGCCTGATCCTATTCAAACATTATTTCATTTCCAGTCACTGATTTCAGTTTGTGATGTGACAAGTGTTTTGACTGCTTGACATGGAATATGGTACACAAGCTCATCGCCCCCGAGGAAACACGCTATAATAACTCCAGATAGATAGATACTTTATTGATCCAGAGGGAAATTCAAAGCATCCAGTAGCAGGTTACAAAGACGTACATGACATGAAACATTTGTTACAAGTTAACCACAAAACAGACGCCCCCCCCCTCATACATATATATTAACCTGAAAAAAAAGATTTAAAGAATACCCCTAGATGAAACAAACTTAAACTGTGCAATTAAAAAAGACTTATACAAGAAATGTACATAACCCGTGCAGGGATAAAAATATATGTGAAATTTAAACAAGAACCTATAAACAGTTCAGGAAAAAAATCTGTAATTAGACCTGAATATAAAAAATAAAAAAGTGTTGACCTTCTGAAGTTGTGTTGTTTATATATGTACAGCAATGTTTAAAAAGAAGATCCATTAAAGGTGCGATTTAAATAATTGTGAGGTTAGCATTAAAGTTAAACTCTGGTGATACCTCCACTTTCCATTTTTCATCCAGTTAGAGTTTTAATGCGTCTCTTACTTTGGTAGTGAACTAGCATTAACTCTATTAACAGTGGACGAGACCTCTAGGACCAAAAGTGACTCTGATCTGGAGGTGCCTAAAACCTGCAATCTTTCTAATGACCAGAAGGGGGAGCTTGACTGCTAAAAAAGCTTAAAGAGAAATTTACCCTACTTCTCTCTTGATTTTTTAATAGATTCAGCATTTTCAAGTTTATGGTCTGCATGGTTTCTGTGAAATATTTCACTTTTTCAGACTGTGGCTTCTACGATGGAGCAGTGCTAACATTAGCCACAATGTGACATTGTTTACCTGTGGACAGTTTTAAATAAATTGTGACTGTTTTCTGATTGTTTTCTTACCTTTAGACTAGTCGATTGGTCTGAATTTGTGTTTCATCAACTCATATTTCACCTAGAAACATCCCTAATTCTGATTGTGCCTTGTTTGATGATGTGATATACTGATTATTTATTTCTGCAATACATGTCCTGTTAACAAAATGTCCTTATCAGAAAATATTGTTAATACTCTGATAACGATATAAATATTAGTGTAGTGTATTGCTTAACAAAACCACTTAACAAACCAATGAGTGATGTCACTGAAACTACGTCCATGTTTTATAGTCTGTGTGAAACCAGAGGGTAAAAACACTCTTCTTCTTAGTGGATTTATTTCCTCAGTAAATCTTATCTTAATAGATTGTATTGGTGTAAGTCATTCTCAGGTGAAAGCCGTAACATTTAAAGCCCTGGAGAAAGAATGACCTTGAGTGAAATTGTTTTGCTGGTTTTATTTTCGCCTTGTATCTGAACCTGTTTTGACTCTTGTGAATAACCCACCAGCTGCAGCATCAGTTAATAATATTTTCCTCCAAAGATTTGATCGTCCGTCTGCAGCTGACAGATGTGTAAATAATTGTCTTCTGATCTGTGCTTACTGTATCTGATTGAAGTGAATTATCGAGTCAACCAACAGATAAAAAACAAACGATTAATGTTACCCGGGGATACACTGGCCGTGGTAAAAGACTTATCATCCTCTGAGCAATAACACCATGTATCTCCTCTCAAAACAATTCCAATACAACACACTGGATCTGTTTTCCCTGATCCCCTCTCCAGATATGATTTTTTTGTAAAGTATCTGATCCTCTTCTTAATACGTCATATCAGGGGAAAGATTAAAAGATGTAACTACATCTGGAGTACTAAAAAAAAAGTATCTTCCTAAGATCTGAGATTTGACACCCGGATTAAGGATTTATTGAAAGATTATTTTGTATTAAAGATTATTATGATATGCAGAGATCTGTGCAGCGCTGGACGAACAGTGTGTGCTGCTGTCTGTCATATTTCCCTCTGTATTATACCTCTCATGTAATTTTTCTAAACTTAAATCCAGGCAGAATTACAGAGCCTGTAAGCTGATAGACCCTGAGCTCTGGTTTTAATTTACTTCTTATTTTTCATCTTTTCCTCTTCCCTCTGTCCGTCCAACCCCTCTGATACTTGTACAGCACAGAGATAGGAAACAAATATATTTTGACTTACAACATAATTATTCCTGCTATGGTATCTTACCACGAGGAATCATTTTAATCAGGATGTTTTCAAAGATAATACTCGCAGGGTCGCAGCTTTAAACATGCCACAGTTCAGCTCAGAGCAGGGAGAGGAGTCCATGTCAAACAGAGACAAGTTAGAGGGTTACTGAGTTTATCAGCTGCTCCATGAAACATTTAATGGGACTTTTATTCATTAAAAAAACATGAAATAAGAAAATAAACTAAACGTATTAGAGGAAGTTGATATATGCCTTTAAGTTCTGTCCTTCACACTCTTCACACATGATTGTTTCCCTAAATCAACTAATGAATAATTGACAGTTTGGTGATTTTCATTTTCTGCATTAGAATTTGGCCAGCGCAATATATTGCATTTTTATTATTATTTTAAAAAGGTGTGTAAGAGAAGAATGACTCCATCGAATATTGCAATGGTCTACATAAAAATCCCAACATGGCCAAAGTTTTTATGTTATTTAGAGAGCATAATGTTGCAACTTACCAATGTTGGTAATTAAAAAAATACATTATTTTTGGGGTTTGGGATGTCTAAGGCTTTATTTATGATGCAGTGGTATCAAAAATATATCAAATTTTCGTATTTCTACCAGAATCAAAGAGAAGTTTAAAATCTGTTTTGGGTCTTTTTTTTAAAATAATTTTACCTTTGTTTAAAACCCTAAAATACTCTATAGTAGTTTAAATTAAAAAATTAAAACTAATTAAACTGTGTAATAAATGCATCATTTTCACATTTGAATCGCTTTTAAGCATCTAAAAAATTTTTACGTTCTGGGTTAAGAAAGAGTGGGGCGCTGGTGGCGCAGTGGTTAGGCCCAGGCTTGAATCCGACCTGTGGCTCCCTTCCCAGATGTCATTCTCTCCTCTCTCTCTCCTTGATTTCTGAATCTATCCACTGTCCTATCTCTCCGTTAAAGGCACAAAAAGCCCAAAAATAAATTAAAAAAAAAAAAAAAAGAGTTCATGTATTCATCAGTTTTCTCTTTACTCTGACAGTGAAGACTTAAAAACAAACAAATCCAAATCAAAACTACAGATTTATTTCAGGACCAATGAGGGCCCGAGGAAGTTAGTCCCACCTTCCCCCCCACTATGACGCCCATGCTGGATCATACAGCAGTAAAACACAAGATGACAAAAATCTACAAGAACAAGTCTTGGAGGTCTCAGGAAGAGTCAGCTCTAGACACACGACACATTTGGACACAGAAGTCGTTGCAAAGGGAAAAGTTTGGTTTTCATTATTAACAGTAACATTTGTGCTCGTATCGCTCCAAGTCCGGACTCATTAGAATTCCAGGAAGTTGGTGACGATGGCGGCGTTGTAGATCAGGTCTGAGATGTAGCCCATGGAGGTCTGTGGTCCCATCTGTGGGTGGTGTGGGTGGCTGTGTCCTTGTCCTTGAGTCACCTCCCAGTACACCTGCTGAGGGTGAGACGGGACCACCTGGTCTACAGACGTGTGACCTCCGCTGCCAGGTCCGCCTCTGTACAAGGCCTGATGAGCCCCGGGCGCTGCTACAGTCTGGGGTTTGAAGTTCCTGAAGGCCTGATAGGAGGATCGGGCCGAGGCGGCATGGTGGGGCTGCCTGGTGCCCGGCTGGGGGAGGAAACCGGGAACAGCTTGTCCTAGGGTCTGATGGTGGTGGAGGTGGTGGTAGTGGTCCTCCTCCCACAGACGAGGCTCAGGGGGCTGCTGATGGAGAGATGACGAGGCGGGGGGCGGAGGTGATGAAATGGGGTTGCTGTAGATTTGGATCCAGTCTGAGAACACCTGTGGGACTTCTTCACAGGTGTGGGACTGCTCAGGTCTGAAAATGTCTGCCAGGGCCGTGGGGGTGAGGAAAGTGGAGCTGACCGGCCCAGGAGACGGATCCACAACACCTCCAGCTGCCAGGACCGACTTGGAGGACTTGGGGAACCTCCCAGTCTTGATGCTTCTGGCTCTTCTGTTCTGGAACCAAACCTGTGGAAAATCAATAGAGCTGTGACATCGGGGTCTTTTTAAGAACACTTAATATCAAATGTCTTTTTGTTTGGTATGCGCTCATTTTTTCCAAGCTAACACTATTAATTCAAGTCTTTCCTGTTAGATCTTAGACAGATGATCTAATTAATTATAATAATAATAGTAAGAAGAATAACATGGATCAAGGGACCCAAGGACGCTTTACATGGAGGTAGAACTGGTAATACATGCTGTAGAAAATACAGACTTTGAAACAACTCAGCTAACGTCTGACACCGTGTCACATGTGAAGACAATGTGTCGGCAACTCAAAGAGTTTTTAGTCATAGACTAAGAATTTACAAAGACTGGGACAGAGTCACTGCAAAACCTTATACATATTCATTTTGAGATGATTTCCCATCATGCATCTTGTGGAAATTTACAACGACACCTTTTGAGCCAAAAAACAAAAAGGAGGAGAAACTGGTGGAGAGAGCAAGAATAACATTTCGACGTGTCCTGCCCTTTGACGATCAAACGTCCCTCTATGGAAGTAAAACTCATAACAAGGTTTCAGTAGGTGAACCTGCAGAAGGATCATAACCTGTGAGTATGCTGTAGCACTGTAAGTTCTAATGGCTGCAACAATTTCAATCCCCCATCTCCTCTCTATCATGGTACAAAGGGGGAGGACAGAGTCAAAGAGCCATTCTTGTTCTCTCCACAACTCAATTATTCTCTTCCTTTTCCAAAGTCCAGGAGAACTGCATGTTCCTTTAGACATGTTTAATAGTTTGCAGCTTCCTGTTTGATGCTGGTGAGACCACGCCTATTGGTTGTTGACAATGGTCACATCATTGAACAAAACAATCTGCTTAAGCCAAGACTAAAGACCTACGATAATATTAAACATGTTTGATTTTATCTTAATGCTAAGAATAAATAGACTGCATTAAAACAACTCGGATTGAGATCTATGATCATCTTATACCAAAAGATGAGACCACAAGCGTGTTCAACTCTCAGGATTTATTTCAGATGAAAAATTGTTTGGTGTAAGGCCAGCATAAGACACAAACAAAAGACAAAACGGAATGAGATGAACATTTCTGGAATTCTTCAGTAGATTTGTGTTTGTGTGAAATCACCTTCAGATGCTTCATGATTAAATTGTAGAAGAAGAAAAACATGAAATATTGAATAGATCCTACAATTTTGGTAAATTCTCTGAAACCCCAGCGAGCACTAACTGGGATGTCAACAATGACATTTGGTTGCATAATGGGGTGATCTCACAGTGGGCCCCTCCACCAGAGCTAACCCTGAGATATTATTATAACTATATAGCCACTAGCTATAACTAACTGTGAAATCTCGTGCACTTAAAAACGTTATTTCCGGAATTTTAAACGTAAAAATGACGCGTGTAAAAACAAAAAGTATCGATATCTGTTTAAATACCATGGCAACTAGAATATACATTTATAGACAGCAATAGAGCAATTGTATTTTTCTAATTACAAAAATTGCTTTAAATTCCTGTCTATGTTGTTCAAATAAGTTGGCAACGCAATGCATTGATGGAATTTAGACAGAGCCATCATTTCTCTCTCTTGCGGCAGCTTTTGGTTAAAATGTGTCTGAAGATCTGAAGTTAAAGTTTCTGTATTTTATTATCGATTATTACAATAATTAATTAAAATTATCCATCCTTTAAAACAGGAAAACTGGAATCCAAATTGAGCCTATTGAAGGGTGTCTTAAAGTAAGAGCGATGATTTCCTCGGCTGGATCAGAAAATCAAATCAAACAGACGCTCCGATATAACAAGCTTTTTTATTATTACCATTTTATCACAAAACTGACGTCTACTTTTTTTTCTTATTTCCCCTCTAATTGGTGAAATGATTACTTGCCTCCGTGACCTGTTAGTCATTGTTTCACTCCAAAACATTCACAGACATTCACTGAATAAAGCCTACCTGTATCTTGCTCTCGGGCAGGTGTGTGTGTGCGGCCAGCCTCTCTCTCAGGGTGATGTCGGGGTAAGGGGTCACAGCGAAGGCCTGCTCCAGCTCGGACAGCTGGGCTCGGCTGAAGATGGTCCTCTTCCTCTTCCTCTGGCCCTCCGTCAGCCCGGCGGCTCGCTCCGGCTCCGGGGAGGACAGCGCGCCATCAGCCCGGGGGTCTGAGGAGGACGGAGGACATTTAAACTATTCTAATACAACTAGGCAGAGTAAAGTACGGTATCATTAAATCAATTATAACATGAGAGAAAAGGAGAAAAACGTGTCTTTTAAGGAGGCAAATAAAGGGTTTAAATTAAGGGTCAGGCCGGATTGTTGCGGAGTTCTGCGCACTTGTTTGAGGCTCATTGACATTAACATAAATCCAGTAAAATTAAACAGAAAGAAAAATTTCGATGAACATATTTTCATTCAAATTTACATTTTTTATCATAATAAAGGACTATGATTAGATCGGTCTAGTTCACATGTTTTGTTTAATTTCATTTGATCACCTTTGCAGTTATAGAAAGCATTTTATTAACTGTAGGATGCTTTACAAATTAAGTTATTGGCACATAGGCCTATATAGGCTACACTTTTTATGATAAATGTGGGTTACTATCATGTTTTCACATCTAATATTTTTACCTAATCGTTAAGACATTTGGGTTAATGCCATATTTCATGTTGTAGGCTATATTCCCCATACTGTTAGCAACATTTACAGGTTTAACATATTTGTAATACCTGCAAACAGGTTAAAGTGTTAAGCTACATTTTATTTTATTTTATGTCTTCCTGATTTCGGCTCTCATTATTGTGAATGAAGTTTCAATTATTTCATGAAAACGAGTTGAATCGACTTTTTACTTGAATGATATATTTTCTATTTTTTTCAGGAAACTTAATAGTAAGTATCAACACCAAGAAATAAAGATCATAAATATTAAAGACATTAAACTCACCTTTACATTGATCCTGCTCTCCAAATATCTCCTTATATTCCATCATGTCTCTCTGCGGGTTTGGTTTGAGTAAAGAGAAGTCCGAGTCCATGAAGAGAGTCATAACTACACACACTCTCCTACACACAGTGTGACACACACTCTGCTGAGAGGGAGTGACCCCTTATATATACCCAGATCAGAGGAGACCTCCCACACACACACACACACACACACACACACACACACACACACACACCAACACCCTCCAAATCCAGGTGTTTTCACCTCTGGATCTGGTCTCAGTTATTGGTGCTTCATGATGCTTTCTTGAACTGATCGGTTGTTTTTAAAGCAATGTGAGAAAAGGTCATCATGTTCGGTAAAACTTTTTTATTTGACTATTTTAACACTTTGTTTATCTTGGTATTTTGTTTACCTCTCATATAATCCCTTATTATTAATCCATCGGGTTTTGTTCCGAAATCTCTTCCACATTTTTCATTTCTATCATTTGTTTTCTTTTATCATTCTGCTTTTTTCAGGAGATTTCTTCGTAGCCTAAACTTTGGTTTCTTAAAATGTGCTTTACACAAACGCATTTTTTAATATGAAATATAAAAAACGTTAAGTGGGATAGCATCGATTCTACAGATAGGATACTTAGTCTATTAAGTTAAAGTAAATGCTTTAGGCCTATTGGATTCCTGAAACGTACCTTGAGCTAGAAAAAATACAATTTTATTAAAATACGCCCAATTTTTATGGCTATAAGAAGGCTTAAAAAATATTCAAAAATATTCATTGATGTTAAACCGACAAAATAATCAAAGTAAACGTATCTTTTAGTAATACGAAGGTCTATTAGAACAATATTAGGAAATATCAAAGATGTGCTTTATTGTCTGTCACACTCGCCAAACATTATTCCACTACATTTCTCAAATAAACCACAGACTCAATATGCACATTTTCATGATGCTGTGTGTAATGACACCGATAAAATACACGACTCTAATCAATTGAAATTCAAGTCGATTTTTCAAGTACAATTTTTTAAGTACACTAAAAAATACAGAATACAGTCAATGCAATGAAATGCATTTTGTTTAGACACCTTCTCATCCCTCGAAACCAAAAGTAATAAACCTTAAATTAAAAGGTGTCATAAGAATAAAATACAGTATAGGCTACTTAAAAAAAACATTCTACATACAAACACTATAGCCTACCATTAATAAAACAAAGAGACAGACAAACTCTAAGAGCTTCTGTTCAGTAGTCTGATCGCCTGTAGGGATAGAAGATAAGGATAAAAAGTGTCCTCCAGGCGGTTGGTTGGGTCTCTGACGCACTGTAAACATTTTGTTGTAAGAAGGTCGATGAACAGATGTGTGTGCAGGTGGGCAGAGTCCTGTCAGATCAGGTGTAATGCCTTGTTCGTGCAGCAGGTGTTGCAAATGTCCCCTACCTGTGGCAGCGGTGATCCAATGATATTTGAAGTGGTTTTTACTTCGCTTAGAAAAATAGTCGCTGTTGAGCATTTCTGACGACCTCTGTGATGTTCAAGAGGGAGTAAGAGATCTGCTGGATGCCCGCAGTAAACCCTTTTAATCGCTTTGTTTTCATACAAACAGGGGAAACGACAGGTTTAGATTTCCTGAAATCAATTATTAGCTCCTTTGTTTTGCTTTGACAACATTAAGGGAGAAGATTGCTGATTGTCAACCTGCAACAGGTGAGCAGCATCTGGAGAGCACAGGAGAGGAAGGGAGAGAGAGGGGGAGAGAGAGAGACAGAGTAAATAATACAGGAAAACACAAAACAACAAACACACAGCATTCAACAGTGTCATTGGAAAATATCCGGGAAATGCAGATAATAACAATGTTTAATGTAAACACAACTGGAAAGGTCACATGTAGTCAAAATACCTGTTGAGACTAAAAGGTCATAATGAATCAGAAGCTGCTGCTTAATCAAAAAATACACAAGGGATAGGGATTGATAGAAATCAGTGACTCCAGCACAGAAAACTTTGACAAAATATATTCTTTATGGTGAAGAAAGATGTTTATCTGTTGAAATTCTTGCCCTAGCCTTTTCACTTGTATAAGGACAGGTTCTGACGTTTTAAATCCAATTCTGTCTTCTTTCTTCTGTCACTTACTTCTCACATTATTGAAATATAATCTGAAGTGTTGTTTAATTACTATGGATACTAAGAAGCCAAAGTTAACATGGTAGCTTGCTTCCAGCAGTCCATGCTCATCTTTTAACAAAATGCCAAATTACTTGTCAGAAAGTAACAGACTGAAACAAAAAATGTTCATATCCCTGTAAGTTTTAGTGAATGATGTCCCACTGCTGATGTGTAAACCCCGATTCATAACAATATGTAGCCTATCTTTAGCACCTTTGCACTCTTCATTGCACTTTTGTCTTTTTCATACATGTGTTGTTCTTGTTGTTGTTTTATTGATTCATATATATTTGTAGCAGTACTTCATAGTGTTTAGTGTTTGTGTGTAAATGTTTGGGCTACCCTTGTCTCACTTGTTCTTGTTTTAAGTGTTGTTTGTCAATTTGTTCATCTTCACGTTCAAATTAATTTAAAACCAGGTTCATTTTTTTATGTGTCCACATACTTGGCTTATAAAGCAGGTTCTGATTCTTTCCTCAGATCCATGTCCCATCAGGACATGATGCAGTTTTTCCTACTGACTTACATCAAGTATAAACTGTTATGTTTCCGTGCTTTTAATGTGTTTTAGGACAATTTAAAAAAATCTCTTCATTGGATGTAAAAACAGTTTCTTTAGATATCTTTAGACCATGTTTCATTAAAGCTGTAATCCTGCAGTATCGATTTAATGGACCAATCAGTTAACCTTCATGAATCTGTTATCAAAAACATTTCCTCACTCTTTTGGCCTCACTGTCTTTACTTTAAACTCTACTATTGTTTGCTGGATCCTTTGAGCAGCTGAATCAACCTTTTTGTTTTATTCTGGTCTCTGCTTGATTTTTAAATTTTGGATCATTTTAGGATTTCATCTGTTTCCCAGCAGGTCAGTTATTGCCTTCAAAATAAAATGCTTAAATACTTCAGTATGATTTTAACTTCTACAGAATCACCATGGTTGAACTGTATTTGTTTAAAGTTAAATTGATTCTCTTTGCTGAATTATACTTCTTTATTTGGCAGATATTAAACTACAGCAGTGTCTTAACTTTATGCTTTTATATGATTTTCTTCTTCATTAAACAAGGCATGCCACATCTGCCTACTTCTGTCAGGCTTGTCATGCATTGTACTGCATGAAAGTTTCAGATTTAAAGATATGTTGGCTATTTATTATAACAAAGGAAAAACTCAAGCTCAGCTTCATTTGAATAGTTTTCATACATTGAAGCATGCAGCCCAAAGGGCTTCACAAAGAGCATAAGAATGGAAATGAACACCAATAGAGAAACACAGAGAAAACTAAAACTAGGCAGAAGATGTTTATGAAATACTTTTTAAAGAAAGAATAAAATAGATGAATCAACAGTAGTAAAGGGTCAAATGGTGATAATATTATTGACTGGGGAGACTTGACCTTTTCAGCTAGCACCACAACAGGAAGTGTCTTTACTCTCAGTGTTTGAGGCTATTTCAACTCCAAAAACATTTTTTAAAACAACAGTTAATTTGCTCATCAAACATTTATTGACACAAACAATGGCTCTGCAATTTTTCATTTCTTGTCCAGGTAGAAGCGTTCTTCACCAGGAACAATTTTCTTCCACAGGAGTTGAAATTCCTGTTGGCAGGCCAGTTCAAGTAGGATGGTTTGTCCATGTTGCCTGTGAAAGATTGATTTGTATCATTTAGAAGAATGTTCAAAAATTTAAATTGTACAATGTTCAGTAAATTCAAAGAACTTGATAACCAACCTAACTTCCAATGCAGCATCCATAGCGATCTCAGAGACAGCTGTGAGGATGCTCTCCTTGATGCCTTTTCCGGCTGTGAGGATTTGTGCTGCTCCCATGCTGTCAGTCAGCTGGTGCAGGTGTTGAGCCATGCTGCATCACACAGCAACACAACCGTGGCTATGGAGGAACAAAATGAATCAACATTTAGACAACCAAACCAATCAAGTGTGACTAAGGACTTTTGTATTCAGTTTTTATGCTCCTGCTGATAAAATCTATACAATTGATTTTTCTCCTCTTACCTGAGCCCTTTGTTCAACAGGGCGTTCAGGACCCGAGCATGGCAACAGTTTTCCACCATGGCTTGTAGTGCAAGATTGGCCTGCTCATGAATAAAGGCACTGGTGGTTTGTGCCAGTTTGAGCAGCAGGGCCTGACCTGTAGCCTCAACCTCTGTGTCCATGGCCTTCTGGAGTCGAACATACATGTCGGCTAAGGTGCACATAGCCTCAGTGGCGACAGCGGAGCAAAGGTTTTTCACCTGAAAGGTCACAATAAACATCATCAGTCCATACTGTACAGTAGACTCATAGATACATGTAGGATGTAGTGATTTACATGAAACACAAAGGGGGGCCGCGTGTAAAATACCTCCATTATGAGAACCAGGCACACATCATGGAGTTTGGTTTTGAGGACCTCCAAGTGGTTCTGTGCAAGATCTTGAACTCTTTTCAAGCCGTCAATTTTCTTCATCCTGCATGTTCGAATTTAAAAAATGAACTTAACCACACTGATAAAAAAAAATCTCAAACCTGCAGTTCAAACAGCTTCTTAAAATATGATACAAGGAAGCTGACTGGATACTTATCAATCAATGACAAATGGAAAAGGTAAAAAAAGGGGACAACTCAAAACCTTCCAAAGTGTATGAATAACTACTCTGTGTGTGTAAATGTGATCCTTTCTGTGGTTGGTGTGTGAAGCTGGTTTTTATTATTTCTTTAAGCTTTTTGGTGTTTAGCTGCCGTGTTACGTGTGTCTGATGAAGGTTGTGCTCATGCTTTATTATTTAAACAATTGTTCATTTCTGTATTTCTATATTTTTAACCTCAATGTAAAGCACATTAAGCTAAGCTGCAATGAAATGTGCTTTATAATAAAATCCCCTAAGTGGTACATGTGATGCTCTTTCAGTGTCTTACCAGTCATCAGATGAGATCAGCTGGAAGCAGAGGTTCAGACTCTCTGCAGCCAGAGTTAAAGGTGGCATCACAGCCTTTGTGTTCTTTCCCGTCTGGGGGCTGCGGTCACCCCATGTTTTCTTTTCTGGTAGATCAAAAAATACTTTTTTTCAGTCCTTCATCTCAAACAACTTAACTTAAACATTTAAATAAGCTAATTAAACCCATTAACTTGTTTTATCCTCATATAAATGTTTATTGAAGACCTTACCTGTTCCCTTGACAGCGGGCAGGAACCTCCCTGATTGAGCTCCTCTTTGTTTTGTTTGAGGCTCTTTTGGAGGGATTGGGGTCAGAGGAGGCAGCACAGGTGACATCTTTGCAGCAACTGGGAGCCGAGATTGAGGGACGGAGTTGTGTTGAGAGTACTCCATTTGCTCAATCCTTTTATTATTGTACATCTGGAGGCTGCAGATGCTCTCAGTATTCTGGCCTGGTAATCCATAAAATACAAAAGTCAAAACACTGTGTTACATTGTGTAAGTACATACAATAAAACCTAAAAGGTCCCAATGGAAAAATATGGATCTACATCGTTCAGGATGCGTTCAGAAGAACATAACTGATACTTTGAGATGTTTTAAAGGGCGCAGTAACCTCTCTGGCTGAGCTCCACCTTTATTGTCCCGACAACTTGTCGGAGGCCTTGGGACCAAGGGTGACAGCACAGGGGCCCTCTTAGCAGCCACAGGGAGTCCAGAGAGAGGGAGGAAGTTTTGACGAGCAGCTAGTAGGCTGTAGTCATCCTCTGCTTTCTCACCTTTTAACCAACAAGATGCAAAATGTCAAAATACTGTTCTCCCTTCCTAATCAACATACAATACACTGAAATGATCCTGTGAAATGTATGAATTAAAGCTTGTTCTTCAGTTATTCACTATGTGAGTAGAAGAACGTACCTGTCACTTCATCAAGCTTTAAAGGGTAAATTTGCCTTCTTTTATACGGACATATTGGAGGCAGCACAGGGACCCTCTTAGCAGCAGCTGGGGGTCGAGATTGAGGAACGGAGTCTCTCTTTGAGTACTGACGGCTCTGCTCAGCGCCCTCAATTTCATACCTATAAGCCACTACCGTCCATCTATCGCCTTCCCATCTGATGGTTACTGAGATTCACAGCAAAAATATTCATAGCTTAAGGTCGAATTTTTGAAACAAATGTCAATGTTATAAGACTCCAACAAACACTTAAAATACTTGGAAGGAACAGCAAAGGTTCAAACACCACAGCTCAACATTTTGTCTCTCAACTCACCTGGTGTGTTGAGCCAGCGTCTGTGCATTAAGTCATTATAATTCTCTTCACATGCAGTGCAGAGTCTGTGCCATTCTGCAACCTCTGCTTTATCAGCAGTCTTAACGTCCACAAAGTGGTACTCATTGATGAAGCCATCAGGGTCCTGTATATACTGGTTCCCAGTTCGCTGAGGAAATAAAGTACCAAACAAAAACTGAGCAACATGGAGGCAGAAACAGTTGAATTGAAAATGTTACAATTACTTATCAAAGATGCCAAAGAGGTTTTTTAGAGCTAAATAAACTCTGTATGCATTTATAACAGATATTTAAGAGTGAGCAGGAGGAAGGTATGGTCACTTACAAAAACATCGTTTTCCTTCAAACGTTTCCAAAATGCAAGAAACATTTTCAAAGTTGAACAACTTTTCAACGGTCCAGTCTCCCCTGCTCACACTCACCTGTGTACAATGCCACCCATAAGGGGAGATAAAGGGGAAAGCTTTCTTTGGCCCAGTCGCATGGGGAGGGCTCATGGAGGTTAGCAAAAACATGGTCCATCCTAATTTTAAGCAACAATGACCATATTTACACCTAAATATTCACCACTACCTCTTAAAGCTATACACACATTTTCTTTATTGTTGATTCAGTAAAATGTACCCTGTTTCTAAATTGTCAACCCCCTCTTCTTAAAATGATATGAACCTTTTTTTTTGTAATGTTGCAGATGTAAACCGGCCCAGAGGGAGCTATTATTAGGCGGGAGGCTAGTGCTAACACAACTGATTGAATGTGCGTACATTGATTTAAATCATATCCTCAGACGACCCATTCACTGGGCATTCCCAGGGCCCAGCCATTTCTGCAGCGGGAAATTCATAAAGGATAAACATAGATAGAAAGCAGTGGCTCCAGCTAATAAAAGTTTGACAAAATATCATTTCCTAATAAAAAAAACCCAATATGTTGCCAAAATTCTCTGACATTATTTTTAAGCTGTACAATACTACGTTTACGGAAGCCCTAAAAGGACAAACATCTGTCTTGCACCATTTTCCTGTGATAATACAGTTGGGGGTTTTTGGCGAGATCTCAAAGAATCCACTCTTTATCACAGGAAAACCAGCATTGTTATCCTGAGATAGTGAAAATAAATGCGCTGAGATCTCATGAAAATGACTTATCTGTACTTGTTACTACGGGAAACCAAAGTACATTAAAATGTGTGTGTGTGTATGTCTACTTCAGGCTTCTGTACAAAATAGATCAAACCTGAAAGTGTTTGTCAAAAAAATCCGGCAGCAGAGATCAAAATAGTTATGGCCAAGACTTCGACATAAAAAAAGGAAAATAGAAGTATACATTTATAAATTAGACTATGATGCCCACACATACACACTGTACACAAATGTGTAAAACAGTTCAATTTATTGATTTTATTTCCCTCATCTCATTTCAATAACACAACATCACAGCATGTGGACGTAAATATATCAGTGGACAATGAGCTCCATGTTACCAACACATCATGATTATTATTTGTCAGTATTCCAGCCCGCAGTGTGCTCCTACAGTTCAGTTATTCAGTGAGGTTTGTGAAACACATCCTCTCTATTGGTGCAATTTTAAAGGTTAATAAGGACACTTAAACATCACAGGGATAGTTGCATCCAAAACGTCACGACTACACACACGCACACACACACACACATATAAAAAAACAAACCAACCCTGATCATGTTTTTTTTGTAATTTATCTTCTTCATTACATCACAGGACACACAGTTTTCTATCCAAGAGTCATCGTCCACCGTGTACCTGTGAGGTAAGCTGTGAGCGTTCCTCATGTAGCATGTGGGGGGGGGGGGGGGGGGGGGTATGTTTATAAATCCACCAAGAGGGGGCAGTGCAGTCTTTTCGAAGTGCTCCCTCTGCTCAGTATCCCCAATCAGCTCAGAGTTTAGAACAGAAACAATGAATAAACTGTGCTGATCATCAGATCCTTGGTGATTTCATTCTTCACTCGAATTTGCGCAAGTGGTTGTAGAGCGACTGGACGTAGGTGAAGACACACATGGGGTCAGGTTTACGGCCCATGATCATCATGTCGTCCACCTCGATCAGCCGGTCGCAGCCTGCCTTCACCCTGCAGACACACACATGTAGAGGTGGATCAAAATGTGCTGCTGAATCAGATTAAAGTGTCATCAATCCGACCAAAGAAGTATGATACTTTATATATTATTGTTGGCATGCAAATAAAAATATGTTCAGTAATTAAAAAATCTGCGAAAACATTCTGTAACTGCATTTTATATATTGCTGATTAAATACTGACAAATATGTTCTTATTGTTTTTCACAATATGTTTCTCAGAGTTTCACAAAATGTTTTTGCGCTTCTTGAAATGGACATAGTCTCAGTGATGTCACCATCGGTTTCTGAAGAGGTGTTTTGAAGCTGAACGATGGTGTTCGCCATATTGAACATACGGAATGTACCTCACATAGATCAATCTAGAGACAAATCTCAGACAAAGAGGTGAAGCTGAGGCAGGGCTTAAGCCTCCTGAGAAACAGCCACATCACACCCACCTGTCAGTCGACTCAGACATGCTACTGGAATATGTAAATGTATGTGTAAAGCCCAATTCACACATACTCCGTGCGCGCCGCGGTCCGTCAGCACCGCGCACTACGTTGTACTTAGCTGTCACTCTAGTCAATCATTGTGCTCACACAGCGCGCGCTGCGGTCCGTCTCCGGCACGAGACACCAACGGCACTGCGCTCTGCTCCGTTTCAAATACGCAGCGAGTCTATTTTCGCTGGAGTACGCTGGAGGTTTGCGTCAAGCTGGACAGAATATGACAGCATATGACAGCCCGGACAGGAAGTCAGACAAGGAAACGCACAGAGCATCCGGTCAATTTCAAAATAAAACACAATATACGGACTCGCGATCGTATTTTTCATCACTTTATCAACATTACGTCAAAACAGGAACTGAATTAACAACAATGCATCCTCAGAAAGACAAAGCAACATGTTGTTTGCATGTTTTTCTCTTTATTCCTGCGGGATCTTGTGGTTCTCCTGTGATGTGTCATGGGTGCACTGACGTCCCAGAAACAGATCCAGTGTGAATGGGCGCGAGACGTCTGACGGAGCAAAACCGTGGCGCTGACGGACCGCGGCGCGCACAGAGTGTGTGTGAATTGCGGGTAACTCTTAGCATTAAAATAACCAAAATGGATGAGTTATAAGAAAATAATCTCCTGTAAAGTGTGTTCTGATAAAGACATGAGCTGTAGAAAAAGACAAGGTTTACAGCAGAATGTAAACATGTTCATTTTTTGGATTTTGACATCCTTTGAGCTAGCCTCTGGTGGACACTTGAAGTACTGCAGATTTTTACACTTCTGCATTGGCATCATTTTTAAACACTCAAGGCTTCCGCTTGACAAATTGACAAGAGTGCTTTTTAAGATTTCTTTTTAGGCTTTTATGCTTCTTTTCAGAAAGGAGAGTGGAAAAAGTCAGAAACCATGGAGAGAGCGAGGGGTTAAACGAGACACGGGAAAGGAGCCACGGGTTGGAACTGAATCCAGGGCATCCACCTCGAGGACAACAGTATCCTTCCATATGGAGCATAAACCAACCACCAAGCCAGATCCCCAAACTGACATTTAAAAAGTCACAACTTCCCCACTTTAAATAATTTTTTTTTTTTTTTTTCCAGATTGCATTATATTCAGTTAATAATGTCATAGAGCAGAAAATCCTGCTGTGTTTTTATTGTCTTCTATGCGAAGAAAAACACAACAGAACACCTGATATCATCCCCAGATATTAATCGAACGCCTTTAGAGTCATAATCTGCACCTGATGTTGTTTCCATATGTCTCCCATACATTCTAACAAACATGTTTTGAGTAGCAATAGAGCATCAAACAGGAAGTAATCATTCCCATACATTAAATGCCCTCTAAGTCTCAGCTGCAGAGTGAGTACTGCCTCTCTTTTAAATCAGATTAATTCTGCAGCGTTGTCACTGCTCAAAGAATAACACGTTCTTTAATGTAGTCTTTAAGCCCTCACATACATTAAATACTGTGATGTGGGCATGTTTAATGCCTGATCTATAGTGTGCAGCCTGCAGTATAAGCTTTTTGCTTTGAAGCTGTAGGCACCAAAGATGAAAACAAAAGAGGCAGGATAGGCAGGAATGAGGCCTCATAACACGTGTGTGTTATTTTATGTGCTTGCATGTTAATTATTAACATTGTAGAATACAACAGAAGAACAAAGAAAATATGAAGCTAAGTATAGTCACAACAACGTTAAACTCACATTGTTGCTACAGTTCAGCCCAATAAATACTTTAAAGCTGATTCAGCAGAAACTGCAGCTGTTTCATCATGACATCATAAAGTTTAACTGCATGAAAGATCAATTCAAGCTGGGATTCAAACCAAAAAATCACCGTAAAATGGGGCGCAGATGTCTCACAACACAATCCTAACAGCTTGCATTATTCATTATTTATTGTTAATTATCTATTTATAAACACAAAGGACAAATACAAAACAACATAACTGCTGCTACCTTTTTTTTTTATATTGCTGCTGCTATTTTATTATTAACCGGTATATTTTATTTAGACATGTCTATTGCTGCTACTGTGTACAGTATATTAATTGTATATAACTTGTGTTTCTTATTTTATTTTTTGTGTCTGTGTGCTGTTCTAATCTTTGGTGTTACCTGCTGCTAGAATCTGAATTTCCTGAGGGAAACTTCCCAAGGGATTAATAAAGTTCCTATCTATCTATCTGCTTGGTGGTGCCATGTACAGAGTTCTCCAAGCTACGGCCCGGTGTTCAAGTCCAACCTGTGGTTCCTCTCCCACATGTCATCCCCCACTTGCTCTGATTTACTCTATCCACTGTCCGAACAAATAAAGGCACAAGGCCTTGTGTTGGTGGCATGATAAAATCAATCATGTTTAATATTATCGCAGGTCTTTAGTTTTGTCTATTCAAATTATGTTAAATGATGTGACCACTGTCAACAACCAATAGGAGCGGTTTGCCCACACACTAGTTAACATGGATGGGAGGTGAAGGAACATGCTGTTGTCCTGGACTGTGAGGAGGAGAAACTGCTGGAGCTGTGGAGAGAGCAAGAATGCCTCTTTAATGTGTCCTCTCATTTGTTCCACAATAGAGGGGTGAAGGAAAAAAAGGGAGAGAGAAATCCCAGCTGAGAATGAGATATGGTAACGATCCTTCTGCAGGTTTACCTCTGAAAACCTTGTTACCAGTTTTTACTTCCTTCGGAGGGTCAAGTTTCATCGTCTTTTCATGGTACAAAAGTGAGGACACTTCTTGCTATCTCCAGAACTTACATTTCCACAAGGTGCATGATAATAATCTCTAAAGGAATCTAGTTGTAGTCCTCCAGTTAGTGACCCTGAAAAGTCTTTGTAAAACCTCTGTGATGTGACTCATTGTCTTTAGATCTGAGAGGTTTTCTAAATGTCTTCTAATCTAGAGTATGTAAGGTATACCAATTGAATGAAAATCTTTACAATTATTACTCATTAAAAAACAGGTATTTTTTCCCCTCCTTTGTTTGGAAAATAAATCACAGGACGAAAATGTCTCGCCTTGATCTGGTTCTCATCGACATGCTGACCTTTTTAGAAGAAGTTTCCTATTTACGACAGATCAAATTAACATCACATCGTGTCGACCTGCCGCTGCTATCAGCTGCTATCAGCTGCTATCACTCACTCTGCGGTCCCAAAGGCCAGCTCAAAGTTGTGTTTACGGTTGGCGGGGGACAGAGAGGTGTAGTCGAACTCGGTGGGGAAGAAGGAGTGCACCAAGGCGCAGAAAGCCATCCCGTCGCTCCAGCTGGACGAGAAGTTATGGATGTCGATGTTCTGCAGAGAAAAAAAGAGAGAAGAAGAGTCGGTGATGACGTGGGGGAGTGTGAGCATCAGGGTGTGAAAGAACACGAGTTGTAAAAGTGACTGGCAGCTTCATAAAGATGTCTTCTCAGTCGCTGTCTGTAATTATGATGGATTAAGCACTTCTCTGTTTTTCTGTTACATGCTTTTATCATCATGTCCTTTATAAGCCTGGAGTCTGCTTCCAATACAATGCAGCATGTAAAGTTACTGACTTCACATCCCTCTTTCTCTTTCTTGTGTGTGTGTGTGTGTGTGTGTGTGTGTGTGTGTGTGTGTGTGTGTGTGTGTGTGTGTGTGTGTGTGTGTGTGTGTGTGTGTGTGTGTGTGTGTGTGTGTGTGTGTGCTCCCAGTTAATAAGAGTCTTGTCTTTACCCAGCCTGACTGTAACCAGAGCCACATGGAGCAGCTGGCACAGACTGCTGTACCAGAAATTTGTTGATGTATCTCAACCGTGACGTAAACCAACTTAACCCTGCAACCTCAAACCTCTGAAAACATCTGGCACGCCGGGCATTTCACCAGAGGGTGAAGCACTTTGAAGCCGATATGATTTTATATATATATATTTTTTTTTTCTGTAATTGCTTGTCACAGCAGGGGAAGAGGCCGATTGGATGTTTTTCTTTACAATGACAGTTGAGTGGCCCAATCACGCCTCCTACAGGACCACCTCCTCTGCTCCTCCTCCCCACTCTGTTTGCTTCTGTACAGAGAGCAACAATGTCAGGGGGGATATGAAACATGAGTGTCAAAATGATCCCATGGATATGCAATGTAGTGTACATCCAAAAGAATTTTTAACAAGATGCCAAAAAAATGTGTCAATCTGCTGCTACTGTAGTAATCACTGTCATACAGCCACAGTGATCGGACTAACAGATGTAAACAGATGTAACCATAACTATGTGCAGTAGTGACCAGATGTAAACAGAACTATGTGCAGTAAACGAGAAATATATATATATAAACAGAGCTATATGCAGTAAACGAGAAATAAATATATATATACAGAGCTATGTGTAAGTAGGCAAATACTAAATGATAAGTTATTAAGGTGCATGGTGAATAATGGAACAGCCTTGGAGCTAATGGTAGTCTATTGAGGGAATTAGCTCTGTGGTATAATACCTGTGAAGGCTGAGGGTTCCCTTAAAGATGTAGGAGTATAAAAAAATCAGTTTGAGGTTTAATCTTTTGCTCATCTGTGCTTGGACTTGAGCTTATATAGAGCTTTTCTAGTCTTCTGACTACTCAAAGCACTTTTACACTGCATGTCACACCTACCCATTCACATGATGTAGTGAGTCCATCAGAAGTAACTAATCCATTCATACACATTCATACACGTTCACATGCTGCAGACCAAGCAGCAGGAGCAACTTGGGGTTAAGTATTTTGCCCAAGGACCCAACGGACATGTTGCTGCAGGAGCTGGGGATCGAACCATCAACCTTCCGGTAGAGACGACGACTCTACCAACTGAGATTTCATTAAACCAACCATTAAAACCTTTAATGGTCAGAAAGTTTTGACCAAAGGTCTTCTTCAGGTGTTTTTTTTTATCACATGAAGAAGACCTCTTAAAACCTTTTTTGTGGCATTTGAGCAAGTGTGGGGGCCTATTTTCTTCCTCAGTTTTGCTGTTTTTGCACCGCCCTGCACCTACGGGATGTGCGTTTAACTACCTCCTTTTTCTTTTTTAAGTACTCTTACCACAATGTGAGTATATTCCATTACAAGTAGAAGTTCTGCTTTCAAACCTCAGTTACTGTGTGTACAAGTATGTCTGTGATGTTGTCTCTGAAAGCTTGTATTCAGTGTGTACCTGGTATCCGATGGTTTTGGAGCGGCACCATTCAAGGAGGATCTGTTTGATGCTGCTGGCACTGGACACCCCAAAACTCTGAGACCGCTTCAGTTTGGGTTTGGAGTCCACTGGTTTTGTTCGACTGTACAGGTGCAGAAACAGGTCAAGATTACATAAGGAAGTAAAAAACAAATATGAGCAGCTTGTGATACAAACACCGCATTGTATTTACCTGTTGTTGGCTTCAGTTTCCAGCCTCTCAAAGATGGAACGACGAGCCTGGGCCCCGATGTTTCGAGGTAGAGTCTGTGACCTCACCAGCTCCCGCCTCCTCTCACCTACCTGCCCGAAGGATCTGTTACCGCTTTCATCGCCGTCTCTGGAGGACATGGAAGTTCAGAGTAAGAGGAATATTTTCTGACAATCTTTAAAAAATGTCCTTCATGAGTCAAATGTCGCTCACCTGTCGTGCTGCATCAGTCCTGAGTACGTCACAGACTTAGCTGGGGCTGAGTTTACCTTCTCTGCAAAAGACAAACAGAAACAGATAAACATTTCTATTCTTCTATAACGTCAAACATGAGTCTGGAGTAAAGCCTAATGAAAAATCAAGCATAGCTATTGTATAGTTATCCATTGCTTTGTAGACTACACTTTCACAGTTTGGCATTTTTGGAGCCAGGTCACTGGTGTGACAAGGGTCATGGGTCACCACGCCTTTAATAATACCCTGCTTGATTTTCTATTTTACTGTAAGTAGAACCGTAATTAACAGAATTAACATAATGCTCTACTGAAGAAGACCTGAAAGTAGCCGTTAGGAAAATAAACTATGTAAGAAAATGTCCAAACATTTATTTTCTCATCTGCCTCTATTTAATCAAACTTCTTGAAGAATATGCAACTTTTTCATCCAGTAGATGTCGCCCTTGAAGCACCAGCATTAAACCAAAATAAACTGCTGTTAGCGACCTCTGCTATTTTGAAGCTTCCGCTCTCCTCCAGAGACACACCTCCAACCCCTCTCCACTCGCCTTCTCATGAAGCAGTTATCAATTAGAACCAATATATTTAAGCACCATTAAGCACAAGTGGCAGACATAATTATCCTTTGCTCGAGCTACAATTTCCTGTGGTCTGCGTTGTTGTGTTAGCATGCTAATGTTAGCGCACTTTGGTTAACTCGTAGCTTCATATTGCAGATAAATTGACACAGAATATCCATGATCTAAAGACATATACGTGACACCCATAAGCAGTGAGTATGTTATTCTTCTTCTCTCTAGTCCTTCACTAAAACAGCTTTATACACAAGGCCGTCCCGTCCATGTCAACATGATGGCGTTACTCATTGTAGACAGTCATGACTCGGAGAGATATGTACACAGGATAACTATACTTGATTTCTGCTGTATATATGTGTAAAATGTCTTTTTAGCAGCCAGTGGAGTTGCACCCTGCAGGTCACTAAAATAATTGCGGGTTTGGGTTAACTGAGAGGTGAGGTCTATTCTTAGTCACAGTGAATGGTCTGAAAGCGTGGCTCACCTTGAAGGCGGGGAGACCCTGTAGCTCTGACAGGTGAAGGTGTCCATGTGGAGGAAACTGAAAACAACAGAGACACAAGGGAATTATAAATTAAGATATACAGACTTTCGGGTGATGATACTGACAGAAATAACAGTCTTAAGAAAATCTTTTACAAGCCGACGTAGAATTGAGACTATCAAATCAGCAACCTGGTTGAAGTTGAGACTCCTCTATTGGCTGGTTCTGGTTGCCGTTAGGTGAGGACTCGGAGACCGGAGAGGACAGAGAGCCAACAGGGCTGCTGGGAGAGCTTGGGGATTTCATTTCTGCTGTTTTAGTTGTCGCGGTGATGGGGAGGTGAGGCATCCGCATGGCGACGGAGGCTGTGTGCTCATGTGGGAAGTCATTGGGTGGAGAGATCTTTCCGAGTACCGATGCTGTATGTTCTGCTAGAAAAGATTGAAAATAAAATGTTATTTACACAACAGATCAAATGACATAATATAAAAAGAGGTGACCACCCCTCTGGACAAACGACTGCTAATAAGCCGATCTTTCTGTTTAAGATAAGTGATCAAATCTTCTCTTTTTCAGAGTTACTTTGACCGCAAACATCGACATAAATTGTGGAAAACTTGTTACCTGTGGTGACAGCATGTCCGTTCTCCAGTGCAGCATGTGTTGGGGCGGGGTCCACCTCTATTGGCTCCTCTCGCTCAATACTCTGAAACACACAGAATCCACACTGTAACCTTTAACAACTATTAAAGCAGCATTACGTCATATTAGACCTTTATTGGTGACCAGAAGGAGGGCCTCTGGTGGAGTATTTTTAAGAGAAAAAAATCAGAAATGTATGTTGGGTGGGGCCAGAAATTGAATCTTTGTAGTGAAGGTATATTTTTTTGTGTTTTCTAGTTTTTATTCCATTTTCCATGAGACCTTTTTAAATGTTGTTCATAAATGGGATTCTGAAACTGAACACTGGCTTTTGCTGCATAAAGCCAAGTTTCCAGGTGATTGCAATCAGGTGGGACTGGAAGCAAATGTTGACCGAGTCAAAGAGTCTGAGTTTGGTGACTTTGGTAAGTTTATTAATTGGATGTTATACTTTTGTATCAGATTAATGGAACTTCTGAATCAGAATCAGAATCAGAAATACTTTATTAATCCCAGAGGGAAATTCGATGATTACAGTTGCTCCAGAATATACAATATAGCAGTAGAAATATAGTAATAAAAATATTAATAAAATAGAATAGGAATGTAAGTAAGATATCAATAATAGGTAGAAGAAATATTTACAGGAATAAGAGTCAGATGGAATATATACTCACATTTTCAAGATTATTGCACTGTTTGTTTCAATATTGCACTTTGTTATCATGGACATATTATTCATTATTATTATATTGCAGTTTTAATAAATAATGAGTTTTTCAGTTATTTTTTTTTATTTATTTTTTTTTTTTTCAGGCTGAAATAGTCCAGGGTCAGACGGAGTGTTTGTCACTCAAAATCTCAAAATCAAAGCTCTTTGAGTATTTTAATATATGACACAACGCAACACAACATGAAACAATGCGACACAATATGAAACGATCGGATAAGATAGAAGACGACATGACACAACATAAAATGATACGACATTAAACTATATTATACAAGACAGCATGAAAAGAAACGATAAGCTATGCTACGCTACGCTTCTCTATAATGACCCAATGGCAAATCTTTTGGTAACATGTAACATGTTACTTTGATTCTTTTTATTGATTTCTTTCTTTTTGCTGGAATGTGCCTGTTCCCATGTGAATTCTGTCTTGACACTTTATTTTGTGTTTGGATCACAAAGAGTCAGGCCACTGTGTTCTTCTGGTTTGAACAATAATAATTAAAAAAAGAAAACCAGATGTGCTGATTGAGTCACTGTCGGACCATTTACAAACTTTCAGGTTTTCTCCAACATGTGGCTTTTTTAAAACAAAAACCTATCAGCGAGGCATGACACGACTCTAAGCTCTCAATGTGTGCAGGCCATTTAAAGTGGATAAACAAAACAAACTCTGTGGTGTTCTGCTCTCCTGTGATAAGACTCTGTTTCAGTCATGCTCACCAACACACAAAACCTGTCCCCTTGACCTGGCAGCAACGACTCCTACAATAGTTCAGATCAAGTTTAAATGTCAAACCATCAGTATGTTTGGTCCTGTCTCTTGTGGCTCTTTCCTTTTTCCAAACACAATCATGTGTATGGAAACAGCTTGTCCTCATCCAGAGCAGATGCTTTTATCTCAAACTCTTCACTGCATGGTGATGCTGACCCACATAGGATGTAGGTCAAGCTGTCACCTTCCATGTGGCCGTGTTAGACGGATAGATGGAGCATTGTGTGTTGATAGTGGCAAAGAACAACACTACTCAGGTCAATATTGCAGAGCTGATAGCTTTGCATGTTTTCTCAAGGTCACAATCGCACCAATGTCCCAGAGTAGAAGTTTAAAAGCCTTTGAAAACAGCGAGGCTTTCAGGAGAAGTAAAGCTCCCTGAGGCAGACATGTTGGAAATCTTTGGCTCTTTGGAAACCAGTTTCTTTGAACAGCTGAAACTTGGCTGTCACACTGGAATTAAACTGAGATCATTATATCAACACTGATGCATCTGAAGCTTCAGTTTTGTGTTTACGTATTGTCAAACGTTTTTGGGAGCAGAATTGGGAAATCTGGACTGTTTGTCTCTGCTGTCAGAAACCAGAAAAACAAATTGATAGATGTCGTCAGCAAATAGAAAAACACAGGGTTCATTTTGGCCAATACATTGTGATGACGTTTTTTTACGTCTTTGAGGAAAACTTTCCTGATCATACATTATCTGAAACATCTGTGTATTAATGAAAAATAAGAATAAAATGTATGAATAAAAATTGATGTCAAATTTGACGTCAGTTTATCATAACTGATAATCAGCTCGTGCTCTCTGTTGCTCTGCTTCACTGACACACACACACACACACACACACACACACACACACTGCTCTCTGCCTGTCAGGGCACACACACCTCTCCTCTCTCCTGCTTGCTCAGGTCACGTGCAACTTCACCCCCCACCCACCCCTCACCCCACCCCACACACACACACACACACACACATTGAATTACCCTGAATATTTCCTGCTGGGTTTTCACACCATCTCATCCCTACTTCAAGCTGAAAATTCACGAGAGGGCTAGCAGGAAAAAACTGTGGAAAAAGTTGCACTGCACTACGTCACCTGATAACACCACAGGTAAGAGAATAAAACATTTAATTATCACAAAAACTCAACTTTCTGGCAGTAAAAGTCCTAGCAAGGCAGACACCCTAAAAACCAATACTGTAACTCTTCCTGACTCTTAGACACACGCACGCACGCACGCACGCACACGCACACACACACACACACACACACAAACATCATCATAAAGAACAAAATGTTGCTCTTGCTGTGAGAAAGCATGCTGTGAAGAAATGGCTGGGAGTGTGTAAGAGTGTGTGTTTGGCTGAGCTCACCATATAGGAATGCCTGTGAGTGTGTGTGTTGGGGTGTGCTTGTGTGTGTGTGTGTGTGTGTGTGTGTGTGTGTGTGTGTGTGTGTCTGTGTGTCTGTGTGCGTGTGTGGAGGGGGGGGAGGGCTCAAAAGATTGAGCACACCTGGAAGGGAATAAGGGAAAAAGTGGAGAGAATTTCAGCATTTATAATAAAAGGTGAAGAAGGCAGAGTGGTTGAGTTTAATGATGAGAAATGAGACAGACACAGCTGGCTGTCCAGCAGGGTGAGGGGGACAGATTGCAGAATGTCTGGCTTCAGGGAGGGGGATCTTTGCCGGCTTAAGTACTCGGATCAGCAGACGTCCTCGGTTGGGTCAGAAGGGGACACATGATATCCCAGCTACTGAGGTTCTGGTAAACTCTCCAGTATCTCGGGTAGTTTTTTGTTGGCAGAACACTGCGGCTCAACACGTAACATGGCACAGAACGATACATACAAGCACACACAAACATGAACTGATATCTGATGATGGACATGTTTATTTTTTTTAAAGGATAATCACCTTTTAAAACAGGAAACTTGGTGTGGGCAGTTTGTGATTTACTTCAGAACTTATAATTTATATTATTAATTCTACCAAACTTAACACAGATTTTAAATTTCTGAAGACAGGAAATAGAGATGTAAAAGTACAATATAATCGTTTAAATATAATTTTTTCAGCTTTATCCGAAAGTGCTGTGAGCTTTTACTGCATAAAATTGGAGGAGATGACAGCTCTACCAAAGTGAAGCCAAAAAATTTAGAGTTCCCTCCACTGACTGGCAGCAGTCTTGGTCATAAGCTCCGCCTCCTCCATGTTGACAGATGGGACATGGGTCAAACTTTAAAATCAAAATACATGTCAAATACATTTTTCTCTAACATGGTTTCTGTCATCATAGTTTGTTCTTATCATGCTGATAAAAGCCAGAGTTTAATTTTTTTTGGAAGTTAGGATTTAAATATTTATTTGATGCTACAGTATGACAAAATGTTTGACATCAGTTTACCCTTTGGTTTCTGAAGCCCAGCGATGGCGGCTGTCATGTTGGAAATGTTAACTTATCCTAACTTCTTCAACATTGTAACAGGCAAAGCGGTTGAGCTGAGGTGAGCCCTAAATGTTTTTTTCATAAATAGTCAGTGCATGGTGCGTTCTTGCTCATATTTAAAATGAGGCAGAGCGGAGTGGTGCTGCTGGCACGCTCCGGAGGCGGACCTCAGTGTGGTCCATGTGGAAATATGATCATTGACTAGACAGTGCGCTGACAGACTGTGGTGGTATTTGGATATTGGCAGTGAGCCTCCCCGAGGCCTACAACATGCCCACCTCTCAGTCAACTCAGCCCGCCCCCTAATTATTAGCGTGTATGTGACTTCACCGCATCGACTTCATTTTTTCAGCACCTGGTTTACCGCTTGGTGCAATCACAAGATGATGAAAAAAATGTCCGTATATGAACTTAAAATTAAAAAAATAAAAAATAAATACTGACTGACATGGAGAAAGAAAAACGTGTGTCCATGTCCAAGATTCAATTTATTCATTACAACTTCTTCCTCACTGCTGTGACACTGTGTTGTTCACAAACACATGTAAACGTTTCAACTTGCTTTAAAGTGTCAGTGAACTTTTTTGGCACTTTGAGCTTCCCCCTTGTCTTGGCCACAGTTCCCATGTCGTATTTCTTTAATCATACTTTATCACCGCAATCATTTTGGTTTGTGTATACAATAAGTGTGTTCACGTCATAACTTTAGAATAAAAATACATTCATCTCTTTTCTTTCTCAGAGGATCAACTGATAAAGACAATCTGCCATCTTTGGAGGTGCAGCATAGCCAGGAAGCTGTCAAGTGCAATGTTCTTCTAGAGAGGTCATTACGGACGCTAGCAGCTGCTACACAGCAAATATTTACACTGAGTAGGAGGGTATATTTAAGTCCTCACCAGCAATAAAAAAAAAACATTGTCAATACACAGCTGCTCTTAGCCGACTCACTTTTCATAAAAGATTCAGAAATTGTTTTATGATAAAGAAAATGGTTTTGCAATCTGACACAACCGCAAACTGTGATTTAGGAGGAGGGCAGTGAGGTCAGACAAATGTGAGTCTCAAGATATCCAAAAGAAACAAAGTGTCTGTAGCCTAGGCAAGCACGACTGAGATAAAAACACATATCTTACTCTCAGCTTCATTAGTAACGAGACACTGAAGTAGACTGTACTGGAGCTGTGACCCCTTTGGTCCAGAGTTAGATTTATTGGCAAGTACTGGATAGATAGCAATGAGACTTAACTGTAATAACCTATACAGGGCATGTGTCTACTGATTTTTTATCTGTGCTGCCAGCACCGTAGACTCTTCGCGCTTCTTCCCTGCATTTACTGTTGCTAGGTTACAAAAGTCGTTTCTCGTCAATGTGCACCAGATTATCATAGTAGAGGAGGAACAGTGAGAGGAAACAAACAATACACTCGTAAAAGTTTCCATAACCGTGATTGTCTGCTCAAATCGACATAAGAAACTGTTCTGCCTTGGCCTGTACCAACAAACAAAAATGTGTGTTTTGGAGGAAGGAGCATGGCTTTAATGCAGGGATGGGAAAAATGTATTTAGCAGATGTGCTAGAGTAATTCTGGTATGAACTGTGTCACATTTCAAAAGAATACTGTTTTAGAGTTAAAATGGCATGTAAGCATCATGTGATTCTAGAGGATGTCTGTGTGACCTTTGATTTCTACAAGGATGACTCTTCATGGACATTTTCTCTTCCTCTGTTTAGGTTGATTGTGTTAAACTGCTCATCTCCTACAACAGAGCTTGTCAATATATGTTGTTTCCTCCTTGACATGTAGAAAAGGAGACTTAATTCTGTGTGTCTTTTGAGCTACTCTGCAGTGTGGTCACCATGATACACTCTGTACAGTTTCTTCTTCCTGCAAATTCTTGTAATAAAACCTCACAAAGATGATTGGGCTTTTGGTCTTTGTTCATATTCTCACTGGGAAATATTTCCATTACAATACATGGCTGTTTGATCATCCAGCTCCCCTCTGCGCTCTAGAGTCTTGGCTCAAGATTTACATCTCCAGCGCAGTGTCAGTGCATGTTGCGGGGATATTTTATCTTAAGTTCAGTACATTGGCAGGAGAACACTGCCACACTTATCTGCTCTTGAAATGCTCGCTGCATGGAGCACCTTGACAAATGAAGTCGCAAAAAAACCCGTGCAAGATATCAGAGTCTCAATGAAATGCTTTATCATCGTAAAATAGGAGTCAAATTTAAAGACATCATCCCCTTAAAGTTTGAGCCAGTGGCAGCTTTACAAACCATACCACAACAACTCACGTTTCTATCTACTGGCATACACATGTGTGATGAAGTGTTAGTGTCTGCTCATGATAAGTGGCTAAAAGTAGAAACAGTCGTGTCAAGATGTCACTAAAACAGATCAAGCTGTCAACTCAAAGGAAGCCTTGATGGACATACAGGAAGTGTGTTTACATTTCACCTCAATTTGTCCCTGAAATCAAAGTTGAAGCCTCGAGTGGTTAGTCCACTTGTTTAGTGTGTGCATCCATTAGCAGCTGTCACCTTCCTATAGCACTACAGAGGAGGAAAAATGCAACAATCCAAACTCTGCCTCATAACAGTCTCATAAAGGAGCAGCAGACGTCTAAGCAGACCAAAGCTCCAGTTTCTCTCTTCTGGGAATAACTAATCCCTCTCTCCAGGACAGTGCGTCATTGCATCGTGAGAGAGAAACTATAAAATTGTTTGGATGAAGTCAACGAAATAGAGAAGAATGTGGAAAATCCTTCTGTGGGCATGAGAGCAGAAGAGGAAGACGAGCACTGAGAGGACTATGAGAAGGGTTAAAGACTTTCATTGCTCTGAATTTCTGTGATCTTTAGTAGGCTTTTGACTGTGTTCTTCAGGTTAACATTCAACAAATGTCCACTGGCAAGAAATAGACTTAATAAACTTATTGCAGTACTGAAAAATATGCACTCAGGTAAGCCATCAGTGGACAGGAGAAGGAGCTCGGCCTCACTAAAAAACCAAGGAAGCCCTAAAGATTCCCCTCAGCCGTCTGAACAGACCTAGACTCTGCAGGAACTTGGAGTGGAGTGGTTTTAATCTACATGCCAAGAAAACTGAGTTTTCCAGCTACAACATCCCCCAAAGGCAAACCCACCTTTAAGGAACAGAGTGAGATAGAAGTTTGTTTTAGAAGGAAGTCATTTTAGTTTTTTGAGGGCAGGTCAATTACTTCAAATACCTTGGGTCATGGATCAGGACATTAGAATAAGGAAAGCTCTTGGGTCAAAGGCTCTGAACGGTATGGCCAGTGTGTGGAAGTCCAACCTCCCACAACATTCAAAGCTCAGGTTCTTCCCTGCTACCTAGAGTCAGTTCTCTTGTATGGATGTGAATGCTGGACCCTGAAGCCCAGTCTGCAGAGTTCCTTGGATGCTACACTAGAATGCTGGATGCAGTACTGAACATAAAGCAGGGAGCACATGTCACCATTAAAAGTGTTTTGATCTGAAACATGAAGCCAGAATCAGTTTAAAACAAAAGTAACATGTCTGAAGTCAATCAATCAATTTTTGTTGTGTTATCTCGAGACACTTTACAAAAAGCAGGTAAAAGACCTTACTTATTGTTATGTGACAAAGAATTCAGTTAAAGAGCTTTTTTCGAGTTCTATAGGATTTGAGTTTTTAATTATTGAATTAGTGAATCCAAGCACACTTCCAGTTCCTCTCCATGTTAACTCAGAGGAAGCTTAGACTTGAAATAGAGAAACTGAGAGCACATAAACCAGAATATTTTCTGGTAGAGGCCTTTATGGCTGTTACTCTGGGACATGGTGTCCTGGGAAACCTGTCTGTCCAAACAGGAGGAGGTATGAGGTTGCTGGGTATTGTTCAGCTGTCAGAGGCTTCTTCATCCTAATGATTTAATAAAGAGGGACGTGCGTGAGGTGAGGATGGAACGACTCGGCAGCAGGAGAGAGAATATTTGTTGGTGTTTCAATGTCTGCTGGGAAACACTGTAGTTCACTCAACAGTGACAAAAAATGCCATTCAATAGGTTCCTGTGTGTGTCTGCAGCTGTTGCATGAAGAAACACTCAATAATATTCACAATCTAAGTTTTAATTTAAATTTAGTTAGAGACAGTGATTTTTTTTAAATAGTAAAACCGATTTACAGCTGGATCTAAGTGTGATCGTAACACTGTATGACCTTATGTAAACACTACTGTACAGATATCAGAGTTCTCCTCAGCTATCAGAGGAAGCAGTCAGCGACTCCTGCTCTGTAATTTCCTCCCAGGAGTCTCCAGAAGAATCTTCTCAGAGGAAAAAAAACAAAGAAAAAACCACCTGTTCTTCAAATACACTAATGCAGCCTGCAATTTCTCCACTAGAAAAATCACGGGGGATACCACTTTGGGTTGAGAGGAAAACATATGCACAGTCTTTGAACCCAGAGGATATAAAAACTGTAATTGCAGGTGAGAGCTGCTGTACAGTGAAGAGCTCTAAATGCACATTACAGTCTTTACCAATGAAAACATGATTTCACATGTATTTTCTGAAAACTGCATCTCAAAGACTAAAGCTCCTTTCAGGTTTTTTGATGCCTTTCAAGTGTGTGGAAATGTAAATTAAAAGTAAAAATGCCCTAAGTTGCCAGTAACGTGGTGGTTAGAGCACACGCCATGTATGGAGTCTGCGTTGAATCTACGCCATAGCTGCATCAGGTATTGATGGTTGATTGGTTTTGATTAGTATCTTATCAACATTTCTTATTCTGTATAATACACTGTAAATGAATAGTTCTACTTATTCCATAGGTTTCTGTCTTTTTGTTCTTTCTCCAACATTTCCACACACACATCACTCTACTGTTGCATTCACCGACTGTGCTTTGTTAACCATTAGCTGTGTTGTTATTTTACATTTTAAAGACTTTATATGTGATTTTTCACACTTAAATGTAGAAATCAAGTATATCCTCTGAAAATAACTCTGTGAGTCATGACTGTCTACAATGGGTTTAACACCCGAGTCCCACTGTCTGTGATGTTTTCAGAGTTTTCAGAGTCCTATCTTCAGTTTGTTTACATCGCCGGGACGGCCGGCTGGCTCCTCCCCTCATGTATAAAAGTTGTTTAATTGAGGGACTAGAGAAAAGAAGAATAACATACTGTACTCACTACTTAACTGTGTTTCTAGATCTCATTTCAGGTAAATTTACATGCAGTGTGAAGATACGAGCATAATAAAGATCACTAGCATTAGCATGCTAACACAACAATGCAGCACGAGCTGTTTTGGTTTCATGCTGGTGCTCAAGGGCGACATCTGCTGGATCAAAAAATCACATATAAAGCCTATAACTCACTGTATGCTGTTACTGTAGTTGCTGCTCTTTCACCATTGTCCTGCATTTTAGTAATGTGCCAGAGACTTGTCTGTTCACCTTCTGGAAGCTGTACAATTTAACTGTAATCCTCCCAATGGTCATCAGTCAGATAAATAATCTCTGGGTTGTGCTCCCACTTCTCCTGAGCCTTTAAAAGCCCAAGGTAGCTGTTATTTCTGGGTCGCCCTCCTTGGATGGGAGACTTTACATCTGACACAACCTGAGAACTCCCCAGTTCTCTCACACATGACCCTGTGTCACCAAACCTCTAAAAATAACACATTTTCCTTAAAAGTGCCTCAAGGGCTTTCCCCCAGAAACACTGGATCTGAGTGCAGTTCAGAGAAACTGTTGAGTTTTCCCAGAGGGGGATTGAGCTGACGTAGCTGAAGAGACAACGCTGAAATCTACTCCTGAACTTCCAGTAAGTCTCGCTGGTTTCCAGAGTGCAGAGAGGGTGAGCTGTCCCACCGGTCAGTCAGTTATTAACCTGTTTCCACAGAGATGATGACGGGAACACGGCCTATTGTCTGGAAGTCATTAAGAGAGCCAGGGGTAGCCAGGGAGTGGCTGCATACCTCTGTTAAACCCCCAGCATGTGAACCCACACACACACACACACACACACACACACACACACACACACACACACACACACACACACACACACACACACACACACACACACACACACACACACACACTCTCTCTCTCCTTTCAGCTGTGACCTGCTTTCAGCGATTTTCTTTCCCCTCTATCAGTCCAAATGGATCTAATAGCAGGTTTTTGATCAGAAAATAATAGTGTCAAACCAGAGTTCAAAATGGCTTTAACACTAACTTCACAGTGCCAAACCACTTTTGCAAATTAATAACTGAAAGAAACAGACCAGCATAAGATGGAACGTTTAAATCCCTAAAGAGATTAGTGTCGGATTGCTCTACATTTGTGGTTCATAGTTACACAACAGAGCATCAAATATAAGTTATAAAAAGTCATTTAGGGTTTGGTGCATATAGATAGTGTTGAATACAGCAACCACAAAAGTAAGCTTAGAAAAGTAGTAATGGCCAAGCATCAGTGCAGAAATAATTCGGTAAATCAATTAGTCAGATAATGATTTAAAAATCCTGCTTTTATATTCTGCTTTAGTAAAAACCATATGTACGTTAATGTGTGTTTGATCACAGAGGCATTCTTACAACTCTGTTTTCTGTCTCCGTCATGGCTGTATTAATAGCCACAAAAGGGGGGGGGGGGCAGGAATCCAGCCTTTAAGTGCAGCTCTGAGGGGGAGATTGGGGGAAGGGTGATAGAGTGAGGAACGGGCCAGAGGATGGATGGATGGATGGATGGATAAGATGTCAGAGTGAGAGAGACAGTCAGAGATGGCTCAAATGTCTTTCTCTTGATAAACTCTTTACAGGGGTTTGTTGGGCATTTCAAGCAAAGTTATTTTCTGCTTTTATGAGTGCAGGAAGGAATGGTGACTGAAACTGAGAACATTATTTTGGAGTTGGGGACTATACATTTTTAGTAGCAGTTGATTAGCATTCACATGTAGCGTTTTTCCTCCTGCACATTTTTTTAAATGGCAGCAACACCATAAATGTTGTAAATGCAGGACGTTCGATGCTACCCAGTGGTGCAATAACAGGGCTTGTGGTCTGTCGGTCACATAGTTACATTTTTTAGGAGGTGCACATCAGGCTACTTACTCATGCTTGCGTAGAGCTTTGTGAACCTATGGCTCATGCAGTCGTGTAGATTTGCTGCAGAGGTATAAATCAGGCTTGAAAGTGATGTCAGAGAACAATGACGCCTGTATGAACATGATGAACGGTGATGATTTTTTGGAGTAAAATCTCTGCATATAAAACCTATAAGAGCAGTCACATCTCAGTCAAGACACACAACCACCATTTCCCCTCACTCATCTTTCAATGTTAACAAATTCCCTCTTACATAACTCATGATGCAAGTGCTGTGACCGTAAATCAAGCACCACCCAGTAACTGTGATAGAGCCCTGGAGATAACCCCGAGACCTCACTGCCCTTATCTGATCTGTTCATCTGCTAATGAACACACACACACACACACACACACACACACACACACACACACACACACACACACACACACACACACACACACACACACACACACACACACACACACACACACACACACACACACACACACACACACATGCACAACAGCGTGGGAGACAGTCATCATGGTCTTTGCAGGAGCGGGCCTTCTTGTGTCAGAGGAGGCAATCGTGAAGAGAGCTACTTCTCCTCTTTCCGTTCTCACAGCTGTTGGAAGTAGTAGACGCATCACCAGTTTAAGTCACCAGTTAACTTGATTACTGTAGCTGAACCAAAATATCAACAATAACAAAAAACTCATCACATCACTTGGGGTGGACATGTGCAATTATATCCCTGACAGACAGATAGAAACAATCAGACCAAGAGTTTACATGGATATTGATCCAAATAACAAACAGCAAACAGCATGATATGAACGAGATCATGCTGACGTGCTGCAGGTGTGTGTATGATATGAACGAGATCATGCTGACGTGCTGCAGGTGTGTGTATGATATAAACGAGATCATGCTGACGTGCTGCAGGTGTGTGTATGATATGAACGAGATCATGCTGACGTGCTGCAGGTGTGTGTATGATATAAACGAGATCAGGCTGACGTGCTGCAGGTGTGTGTATGATATGAACGAGATCATGCTGACGTGCTGCAGGTGTGTGTATGATATGAACGAGATCATGCTGACGTGCTGCAGGTGCGTGTTTCAGCAGGTCCATGAGTGTGTGTTGTTTTTGACTGGCACGATGAAAGTGCACAGTAACAGCTGGGAGACAGACGCTTCTCCCTCCGGCTAGCTACAGCTGGGAGTCAGGCCAGCGAGTGTGTGAGTGTGAGAAAGAGAGAAAGAGAGAGGGAGAGAGAGTGTGTCGAGTCAGTAAATCCTGTTTGAAAAGCCTTCTGAACTTCATGTCCTGTATCTCGTCTGACAGGTGAGCATGTGGCAGGGAGAGTGAACTGAAGTTATATGAATTAAATCAAACTAAAAGCCAAGTTGATAAGACTTTAAGTCTTAACAGCCACTGGCTCGTCAAACTATTGCACTCAGTGTTTTAAGCAGAATCAAATCAACCACAGTTCATTAAAAACATGTGAAATATCCAGCGCTGTATCATAAATACAACTGGACTTAGTTGAAGTTCTTGAAGACATTTCACCTCACATTTGAAATGTGCAGATCCAAGTCTCTCTTCCATCCTCTTCTCCCCTTTGTGTGTGTTTGTATGTTCTTGTTTGTCTTGTGTGTTTGTGTTTGACATGTATGTGCATGTTAGTGTGTTTATGTGGAGCTGGGTGTGGCTACACACACACCTTGCCAATCAAGCCTGCACTCCTGCTGCTTGTCTGCAATGAAGCCACCTAAGCTGTTTTCACATCTGCACTCCTGAAAATATCTAGATAATTTCAGGAGGACTGCTCCGGAGAATCTCCCGACCTGGCTGTTCACATAATGCACCTCACAGCTGGAGACTAGCCCTGTCAGAGGGGAGGGGGGGGGCCGCGGGTCTCCTGAGGTAAGACATGATGTAGATAAACAACGCGGAAGTAGCCGACAAAGCAACAGAGTCCGCTACACGACGCTATAATGAGAATATTTGCCTTTATATCAATGCAACATGTAGTCCAACAGGATGACAACATAAAAAAGAAGGGCAGAGAACAACATACTGACAAAAAGAAAACACAATGGCGCCGTTTAATAACATGCACAGAGTTCGCAGAGGTTGCCTGCATACACTCTCTGCACCGTGCAGCAGTCATAGAATATAAACATCAATCCCCCCCACCCACTGGCTCGAGGTGAATTTGTCGGAGAATATCCTGCAGGGTTCTCACATCAGCCCTCTCAGACATGCTGCAGAAAAAATACTAGGGGCCTGGAAGGAGAAACTCCGGTTGAAGCCTGAGCGAAACATTCGAGAGATTGTATTATTGTATCATACCAGTTTAAAATGCTGGGACATGTACAGTACATGCTGGGATACAAAGCTAAGTAGACCGGGGTAGCAGCATCACTTTTTACCATCTCCCCCCCTCTGATGAGATCACAGCTCAAGATTCATGGTTTTTCATCTTACATTAATTTTGATGTAGGCTATACTTTTTGTCTTTCTTTGTTCACAAGATCCACCGTGTTTTCATATCATGCAAACACCTTGAATCTCGTTTTTCCATTTGAATACATTTTCTTCCTCTTCCTCCAGCTCCCTCTCTACACAGCTCCTCCCATGGCGCCGCTGCTGCACTTTAGAGTATTTTCTCCATCTCAAGTTTTGATCTGACGTGTGTTTGCTGCAGCGGTGTGTTTGGCTGACAGTGGGGGATCTCCCACAGAACCGACACACAGAAACAAAGGTGCCCTTGTGTTGTTTAGCTCTGACCGCATGATTTCACAGAAGATAACATTCCTCTGATGTATCCACCGCATAGTTTCGTGATTACAGATACAGGAGTAACAGTCATTTGCATAATGTGTACTTGCCGTCGTCCACATTTTTTCCTGTCCTGTAAAACTTTAGCTTATCCTTATCCCGGCAAGGATTTTAATACAGAAAACATGCTGGTATGTAATAAAAACCTCAGATTAATATGTTAATGCCACAACCAACTGCGAGTTATGGTCCGTCAAACACTCACTCGGTTTGCATGAAGAATTCTTACGAGGATATTCAGAAGGAATGTGTGTCAGCTGTGAGTTCTCAGGTAAGACAAAATACAGAGCTCCATAAAAAAACAGCCCTGTTTCAAATAAAAAGAGACAATCTGCTTCATAAATGTCTAAACTTTCCTCAGCACAGCAGGATGGAGCTCCCTCAGCATAAATAACATCCTCTGTGGACATCCTCCTGCCAGTCAGGTGGCTTTGAAGTGCTTGTAAAGTACAACAGTTTGACATGTGATTAAAAGCTTTTGGTGTCACTGTTGATCTTAGGTCATAAATGTAACACTTAATTAAAGTCATGCGTGTCTACTGTTGACTGCTGGACAGGTAGATTCAAAACATGAAAGCTAACATCTGTTCATGAAGTACTTGCAGTCTGCTTAGATATTTCTTTCAGCTAACTGTTGATATGATGTTGATACGGTCAACCCTGAGATATAACTATGAACAAACATCCATTACACAAAGGACCCATTTAAAGATTTATATTGAGGCCATCAATGAAATGGAATTTGCCTAGTTACCACACATCTTAACAAGGAAACAATCTCTGTTATTTTAATGATCGATAGTATCAAAAAGCACCTGAAGCTTTAAAGAAACATCTATTTTAAAAGACAGGTGCCTAAGAGAAGAATGAGTCCATTGGCAGGCAGCAGACTCCACGAAACTGTCTAAATTAAACGTTGGCAATGTTTGGATTTGTGCATTGGATGGCACAAACGTCCAACCTATAATGCCCAATGTTGCCACATCTAAATATTGCCATTTTTTTTGTACGGTTAAGACAGTGTGACGGAATTTGCCTGCAATATGTGTTCATTAAAAACAATGCATTACCCAATATCAGGTGTCTTGGACGTCAATGTTTGTTGCCATGGTATTAAACCATTTGATTTTTACTAAAGTCAAAGTTTAATATTCTGGTATCAATTCAACTTAACCTAAGTTAACCGTGACCCTAACTTTGTGTTAAAACTCTTAAATCAAACATAACAATGAATTAAACTTTGTAATATATGCATCTTTTTGCCATCATTTTTAAGCATGATGAAGATGAAGAAACGTATCCAGGAGATGGAAGCAGTGATCACACTCTTTGTCTCTTTGAGTAAATAACGCATGGATGAACAGGGAAGTTGGATTGTGTTGTAAACGTGTTTCTGAATAACATCTGGAAAACACACAACATGCACGCTCCTGAAGGGTTGCCACACAGAAACACACTCAAATCCATGAAGAGAAAAATGTTTGAATCTTCATCAGCTCATGTCCTCTTGTCCTCAAATGTTCAATTTTTTATCAAGACAGATAAATAAACTATTTTCATTTGAAGTCCTGTAAAACAACATGATCAAATGTCTGAGTGATGCAGCAGGACGGATAAAAGCCCGAATATTCTCTTTTGGGTTTCTTCAGAACAAAATCTCCAATGGAGGAAACATATACTATATTGAAAGGGGAAGTGATCTGATGAAAGGACTTCAGGGGACTCTAAGATGAGTTACAAGTCCAATTCAAGAGTGCACACGCTCGTGAGCATCATCCCTCAACAACAGTAAAAATGTATCCCTGATAATCACTCAGAAACTCTGTCTGGTAACATCCAGTGAATAACTGTGATGTAAGCCAGACACAGACACAACATAGAACAGGCTTTGATACACCCCTGTGATCAAGGGAACGTCAGCTTTCCAGGAACTCACAAAGCAGCCCGACCGTCAGCATTCATGTGAAACTAAAACTTTAAATTCTACAAAGATGGACTTATAAAATGGGCAGGGGACGACAGCTATAATGACTAACCAGAGCTTCCATTTCACAATACTTATTACACATATTTGAGTCAGGTCTGAAAACCACATGACCACACTAACCTCACCTCCCAGGAGCCCGCTCGACTCATGTTACTGTACTTCATAAATCCTTAAGCATCCCGGTGGAGGGCCATTGTGAAACCGCAGTGACACAGCCCGTGCCTCAAATGACACATCCACAAAGCAACATGGCTTTAGTCAAACTGCAGTCGGCCCTTTTTTCCACAGCGGCCCTTTCCAAAGCTATCAATTACATTGCAACTACTGGATTATCTCTTGAAGATGTGGTTGAAGATCTTGAAGATGTTTCACCTCTCCTCCAAAAGGATGAGAGCTGAAGAAGCCTTTCAGAGGAGAGGTAGAACTTCTTCAATATCTTCAACCAGTCCAGTAGCCTTTGGATCAAGCTTCAAATTAACACATACTGTAAAATCCAGTTTATATTACCTGCTAGCTAGCAGCGACTTGCAAGCTGTCGCTAAAGTTAGACTCAAGGTAGATAGAAAATGAAATGCTGTAAAATCCAGATATGTCTCTGGTGTACAAGTCAAAGTCTGTTTTTTTCTGCAGGCTAAATCATCAAGATCCTGGTGGGATACTTCCATAGGTTGGGGAGTTCAGTGGTGGCAGCTGAGGCGGAAGGAGGCCTCAAAGGTTACAGGGCACATGCAGACCAAGGCACCGAAATTAAACGAAAATAAACAAAACGAAAAGTCGATTTTTGGGGGTTTCTGAGAGTGAATAAAAGTTTAAACTGTCTTCCTTTGTGATGGTTTCCAAAGTTCACAATCTGCAATTCCTGTGCAGCTCTGAAGCTGTTTTAGTATCTGTTTGGAGTTTGTAATCCTGCTAGCTACCTGTTCGCTAGTTGAGCTCTCAGCACAGGACGTTGATAGTTATGAAGTACAGACTCATTATCTGAGAAATAAATAAGTGAGTTTAAAGTGAGTGACTTAAACAGTATCTTAATAGTATTTTGCTAAATGGTTGAAACAGTTTGAATTACTTGTCACATGGTTAAAATATAAATAAATGAGTGGGTAATGGTTGAAGTAGTTATAAAAAAGAAACTGAGAAACAGCTTGAACGGGGGAATTTATAAAATACTGAATTGATACTTAGATAGCTCCTGTGACTCCTAGTGGAGGTGTTATTCTGCAAACTTGGGGGGGGGCTTGTTATGAAAGCCAAACCCAAACATTGGCATTTCAAATGGATGGAATTTTCTTCAACAATATTTACGCATATATAAAGAGTGTTGAAAACCATGCAGTGTCATTGATCATGAGACAGAGAATCTCTTCTCTTTAAACAGTACTCACATTGGTCTTGCTTGACACAGCAAATATGGCTCGGCTGGAGAAGCGGGCGGCTGAGGGGCTGCTGCTTGACACTGAGCCGGTCACCATGGAGGAAACTCTGGAGCCAACGGAAGGACTGCTGGAGCTCGGGGACGATGAGAAGGTCACAGGTGGGGACGCAGGACTGGACTGACTGCTGAGGCTGATGTGGTTCTGTCCCGGGCTGCCAAGGCTGCAGGACTGGATGTGGAGGTGACCCTGGCTCTGAGTGTGAGCTTCACCTTTCCCATAGATCACCTCCTTTATCTCCTGATGGTTCTCCTGAATGTCGCTCAGATGATTCTTGTGGTTCTGACCGTGACCGTTGTGGCCGTTGTTAAGCAAGCTGCTCCTGTCACACGTCATCCCGCTCAGGAGCTCCACCTGTCGGGTAAGAGCCTCCAGCTGGCTCCTGAGCTGCAGGTTCTCCTGCTGGAGCTGAGCCACAGCTCGTCCGAGGGGCCCGCCCAGGTTGGCCGTCTCCTCCAAGCGATGCTCCATGCCAATCTTAAAAGCGCTGACATCCACGTGGATCTCCCTGATGGCGTCCCGCAGGGTATTCTCAAAACGGGCCAGAGCATCGCACACGGTCTCTCCCTCTGGGGAGGAAGAGCAGGGGTGACACGCATCTCCCATCTCAGCCAGGGTCGGGGCTTCCATTGACCCTCTCTAAACAAGCCAGAAAAAGATCCTCTTGTCAGTCGGGAATGTATATCTTCAGCAGTTTGCTGAAGGTTTGGCTTGAGGGGAAGGGAAGGGGGGGGGGGTGGGCACGGGGGTGGTTGATGGACAAGGGTTGAGATGAAAGTTTGCAGGGGGGGGAGCAAATGTCTGGTCTGTTTTATCGTCACTCCTTCAGCTTTTTCTCTGTTGTCTCAGTCTGCTGCTCCTTCAATGTGCCTTTCTTTAAAGGAGATGTCTCACTCTGTCGTCCGTCTGAAAGGGACCAGGTTTGACCTTTAGCTTGTGAACAGCTGTAAAAAAAAAACTTAAAAGAAGCAACCATCCACAGAAATGTCACAACCTGTGGGGAAATACGACTATATTAGAAAAGCGTCAAACTTTTACATAAAATGACTTCAGTCAGAATCTCCTGTGCGATCTAAAACACCTAAAACTGCTCTAAGTAAGTGGATTGCATTGAACCAATCAAGAGTATCTGTTATTAATGAGTCGGTGTAATGAAAAGAAAGCACACAGATATGTTTCCTAACAGCTATAAAAAATGAGCAGTGAGGTAATGTTCACTTACCAGATCTCAGCTCCACTTTCCCAGACAGCTCACAGAAGTTTCCTCAGCGCTGAGCAGCAGCTGTGAGAGTGTGTGTGTGAGCTCCGTTCAGGCTCTGGTTTGTTTAAACTCTCAGGTTGATCACTCCTCCGTGCCTGACTGGAGGAGGGAGGAGAGAAGGGAGGGATAAAGGGGGAGGGTGGTTGGTGGTGTTGGAGCAAAGAATCAACATGGAAAGAGTAGTAAATGTGAGAGGTGGAGAGGGGAGGAGGCAGGCTGGTTGGCTTTATGTCCCTGCACTGTGTAAATTATTACTCTTCACAACTCTTCTGCTGCTCCTCCTCCTCAAGGGATGGGGATCATTAATCTGTGTTGAAACTGATACCATTATAAAGACTCCTTAACAATCTGAGTCTCTATGGATACCACTATGGATACTTTTCTATTATTTGGTGGAAAGACTAGACAACTGGCATCTACTTTATTTTTCTGTGAAAACAAACAAACTTCTCCTCTGAACAATTGTAATCATTCAATTTTCTCAATAAAACCTAAGTCTTCTTTTTTCTAGACGTTACACATCATGATGACATTTTATTTACCTTTGCCTAATGGTCATTTTACTGACCCAACCTTAAACACATCACAACAATGTTGAGCTAGCTAACTAGCTTTTATTCTGCTGATTTCAACACAGGTTTCAACATTGGATTATTGTTTTTAACTTTCAGGACTTGCAAGTAGTTTGTGTTTTGTTTGTTTGTTTTATTTGGATCCCCATTAGCTTCAGCATAGCGAGAAGCTATTCTTCCAGGGGTCTGCAGTTTATATTGTGACAATACATTTTACAAATTCATATTATATATTATTCTTTTCACACTACACAAACATTCCACAACATTTATTCAATAACTAAAAATAATAGACAATTGACATAAATGAACAAAAAACCTAAAAGAAAACAGACAAACACAAAGGCTCCGTCTATGATTTAACAGGAGGAAGAGGAGGAGGAGGAGGAGGAGGAGGAGGATTACTGTCCCACAGCAGCCTGAGTTGTTTCAACCAGTGTATGTTTGTGTACTAGTGATTGGATATCAAAGAAGTGACTTGACTAGACTATATGACATCACATTAAGGACCCACAAGATATAGCAGTATTGATAAGCTTAAATGTAATTGATTTTGGGGTTTTGAAAAATGTGGAACAGGGTCAGAATAACTGTGTTTTGAATCCCCATCCTGAGACTGAAGTGGTCTGTGGAGGAACATCTAGCTTCATTTGCTCAGTTATTATGACACTTTATTGTTTTTTACACAAAGTAAAAAAAATACAGCTTGGTTTCTAGTAGCAGCTATAAAAGATAAAATACAATATCATTCACAATATTTGACTCCCAGCTGAGGCCTTTTTGTGTTGACGTGTTCTCCACGCACATGTTCACTCCTTCACTCCGGCTTCCTCCCACTACACTGGTAAGGATAAAGTCACTGTGTGCATCAGAAAGTGAACAGTAGTATGACTTAAAATTGGCCAAACTTGAAGTCCCATAACGTGTCAAATATAAACATGTGAGTTCTTAACGTGCAATAGAAAGAAACGTCCACTTTTTTGGGACGTCAGGGGCTCAGTACAATTTAGGTTTTAGTGTGTGTGTGTGTGTGTGTGTGTGTGTGTGTGTGTGTGTGTGTGTGTGTGTGTGTGTGTGTGTTTTTGTGCTTGTGTGTGCATTAGGGATTGTGTGAGAAATGACAGTGCAGCAGGGAGTGTTTGGAGATAAGGAGGGGGTTTGGGGAGCTGATTTACTGGAAGACTAACCCCCACCTTTCTGTCCCCCACCTCTCTCTCTCTCTCTCTCACTCTGTCACACACACACACACACACACACACACACACACACACACACACACACACACACACACACACACACACACACACACACACACACACACAACCAACACACACACACACACACAACCAACACACTCATATAACACCCCTCAGGGTTTTATGCTGAAGGCAGTACAAGACCCAGCGACAGATTACCACTGTAGGGGTCAGAGGGGGGAAAGTGGGACTGACTACTCAGGGCCCCAATGAAGGAAGGCTCCCTATTGGTCCTGAAATAAATCTGTAGTTTTTGTTTGGCTGTGTTTCTCCCTAAGAGAGAGCTGTCAGAGTAAAGGGAAACTGATAAATTAACATGTTGCATAACTCTTTCTAAACTCTTCAAATAAAAACCTCAAAAACATTCAAATGAAAAAAATGCATCTATTAAAAAGTTTAATTCTTTATTATTGTTCTATTTAAATTACAAATATTTTTAAGGGTCTGACACAATGTAATAGTTTTCCGCAGTAGTCATGATTGTGTAATTTAAACTTTGATTTGATTCTAGTAAAATCAAACAATATTGATATCTGTTCTAAAACCATGACAACAAAACTAGAAGTCCTAGACACCTAGCGTTGGCTCATTTCTTGTTTTCAATCAACAAAAATTGCAAGAAGACCCCTGCACACTGTTTATTTTGCACATATACATTGATATACCGAAATAAATGAACTACTGAAACAAAAGCTGTTTCTTGTAGCGGGCTGGGAACATGTCTATTTCTGCTGTATAAATAGACATTTTAATATGGGACCTAATGGGGATACTTTGGTTTTTGCAGACAGCCTCAAGTGGACACACTTGTAACTGCAGTTTATTTTCTCTACACCAGAGGTTGCAGCTTACATCCAAACAGATGTTTTGATCCTGACATCAAATCTTTGCTTTCTTCCCTAGTGAAATGTTATCTGAAAATATGAAGCATGTCCTGGATATTTTCTTGCTATGTTTTAAAAAAAATGGTTTCAATTTCAATATCTGTTGCTAGAGGAGGAAACTGTGAACTTCTGTTTTTTGTACTGTTCAACAAAAAACTACAACTCCCATGAAGATAACCTCAAAATGACTCAATTACATAAAATGCATCACATATTTTCTGTTTGAATCAAGGGATTAAAAATTCTAATGTTATTTTCTTGCTCTAGAAATTAGCTGCAAAACATCACGCAACAGCTACGTAGTCGTTGTAAAATGTAAAAGTACTTGAAAGAGTGTGTGCTACATGATGTCTGCATGCTCTCTGAGCAGTCTTTTTGGGATTCATCTGACGAGAATACAACATTTATTTTTGTAAATTATAATGATTTTTCTGTGGTACAGTAAAAGTTTGAGGTTTGAATATACTCCTCGTTACCTTCCAGCTTCACTGATGTCCATGTTTCCACATTTTGGTTAGAGTTCAGATGTTGCTCTGTGATACTCTCTCTCTCTTTTTGGTTATGAAAGAAATTTCTTTGGAATCTCTCAGGGAGGGGTTAAAAAGTGCAACTGTGAAAGAAAACTGAAAGAATACAGATGTAATCCGTCCAAACAGATTTCAGGTGGAGATAAGCGCCTCCAGGTGCATCAAATGTTGCACAATAGTTAAAATCTAGGACGAGACAAACACTGTAAAAATGAATGACACATCCTGACGTGAAACTGGTTCTCACACTGGTTTGTCTTTACAGGAAAACATGATGACTGCATGATACGGCTCATAAAATGTTCACTGATAAAAAAACAAAAAACACATGAACCTTTGTAATCATGGGGAAATCAGAAACATGAATTTACATGTTCATGTTTGTTAGCATTGGGGGAATCCTATCCTGCTGTCAGCTTCACCAACTCTACGAGCATGAAAACATCACAATGGAGTCTAAATTCTCTTTTTGTCCAAACTGTAGAATAAACAATTATTCGCTCATAATTAACTCTCCTGATTTGAATCGTATTGAACAATTTACAACGCATTGCACCAGCTGCGTTTGCCTTTCTCTGAGAGGGCCTTCAGTATAATATTTAGAGATCATGCTGATAGACAGAGCTACTCAGGACTTGCCAGCGTGCAGACGTACAGGCATCAGCGTGCAGACGTACAGGCATCAGTGTGCAGACGTACAGGCATCAGTGTGCAGCTGGCAAACTGAAGAATTCAGAGCTGAATTCAAGTGAATCATTTCTGAGAGATTTTCATTAGACAGAGGTTAAAGTGCAGGGTGTATGCAGGTATATGGAGTAAACCACTTATTTTTCAGTCTCCATAGGAGTATACCATCTTCTAAATAATAAGTTACCTGAATTGCAAAACCAAAGTGTGATGTAACTTGTTACAACAAAAAAGTACACAAGTGCCCAAACCCACTTGGTGCTCTAGGCAAGATTTTAGCTGGTGCCCCTTGTATCCCATCTAACTCTACCACCAATCACAATGTTCATACACTTACAGAAAACTGGCATTCAGCTTCATGTTTTACAGCTTTTCTTAATTTAAACCTGATATTTATCAGTATGGTCAGTGTCACTCACTCCTGATAACTCGTCTGCCCTCCTTCCTAACAAAGAGCGGGTAACAAGCAGCAGTGAGCAGGGACCAAGAAAATACCACCTTTTTAAAAAGGTGATGTAGTTCTGTTGTCTTGGTTCATTTTGTTATATTACCTAATTATACTATTAAAATTAGCTACAATAACATTAAGTGAAAGTTTAGCACCATCATGTTTCCTTCTTTTTCTTCTTATTATCTTCAACTTTTCTTCCTCACTCATTTCGGGTGTCAGGATACCCCCTGGACGGCCAGGGACTATATCCCACGGGCTGGCCCTGCTAGTGCACGTCTTTGTAACACATTTCCCCAATAAGGAAAAGTTCGCTCAAAATGTAAAACTAGGTTGTCGCAGCCTATAGTCTGTTGGTCAATTAAAATCCGCCCCTCTTCTGTGGTTAATGTTAATCTCATAATGATCTACTCCCTTAAGTCAAGTTGCAGAAGTTGAGTGTCAATGTGCAAATACAAAAGTCCATGTAACCTTGGTAACCTCAGCATCGTTAACAAAAACAGGCTGGGAAATATTGTTAAACTTTGTCGAAAGATAGTTGGAGTTGACTTGAATGATCTTGGCCATGTTTTTAAAGTAAGAGCCACTCGAAAGGCAAAGGCAATCTTGGAAGACCCTCAGCACCCCCCTGCATGCAGAGTTTAGACTTCTGCCGACAGGGCGGAGGTTCACTTATGTGAGGAGGTCGAAATCAAATAGATACCTGAGGTTGTTTGTTCCATCAGCTGTTGGGTTTTTAAATAAGCTGTTACACTTTAACTATGGACTGTTGGTCATTTGTCTCTTATCTCACTCATGTCCATCATGGTGATATCCATGGTAGTTATGTTTTATATGTATGTATTTATGTCATTGTGCTTTTTTTATGGCTGTATTGACTGTATGGCCCTCTGTTGCAAACCAAATTGCCCCTCAGGGACAATAAAGATTTTCCAAAAATGTTTTTAGGTTGATTAAATATGGAGGATTAGTCTTATGTGACTCTGTTTATAACAGAGGCTGTTTATCCTCTGCTGGGCCTCTAAAAAAAAAAAACATTTTGGGGAAACATTAGAGTGTACCCACTTCTTCAGACTCCACAACACAACTGTCCTTGGGGAATGAACTTCTTATAATTACGTTGTTAATTATAGGTTTGTTAGCATGAACATATTGAAACTGTAAAGACGCCAAACTCAAACACCCTTTAATTTCCCCTCCATTACCTTCATCCACTTCCCCCAGGACAGTTTCTCTTTGAGGGTGTTTTGGCACACACACTTAATGACACTTTTCTCCACGTCAGCTTTAATCTCATATCACTAAAATCCATCTCACACACACACACACACACACACACACACACACACACACACACACACACACACACACACACACACACACACACACACACACACACACACACACACACACACACACACACACAGACGGCTGGTTACAGACTGTAAACATTAACAGGAGGGCTCTGAGTTCGACCACAGAGAACAGCTTACGTCACGGCTGCTTTAAACACAACACAAATATGTCCACACTCACTCAAACTCCTTTAAACACACGCACACACACAAACACACAAATCTTCTTTATCTGTATAAAAACACGACTGATTGTCTAAACATAAAAATTAGTCAGGCTGCATGTGGGTGAGTGTAATACTAACTCAATGTCTCTTCTGAATTTCTGAATGTACATTTTCTTGGCTAACAGTTGGAGAGGGAAAAGAACAGGTATTGAACATGTTTGACTCTCCGAGTGCCATCTCGGCAGTGTGAACAAGAGTCAAAATACTCCATTAAATCACCACATGCAGGTACTGTAAATAATGTATGTTGTATCATACTTTGTGCTGAGTTAATGTATTTTATGATTTTTTTGACTGCAGTATTTCTGGGTGGTTGCTCTTTTTGGCAGACTTGTTATGCTTTTCTAAATTCTTTTATTCTTTCAAACCTTTTCTCGAAAGGACAATGAGGTTATCCTCATTTCAGATGCTGTCTAGATCAGTGGCTCTTAACTGGTGGTGTAGCTGGGATAAAATAATGTGAAAAAGTCTACAAAGCGTTGTTTGAGTTGTTCAGTTTCTTGTCTCCATCACTTAAAACAAGTGATAACGTCTACTGCACAATTTTTCATTAAATAAATCTGATTGGTTGTAAAATATCAGAAATTTGGGTCATGATTTTTCATGGAAGAGTTGGTGGTTTGTCCTGAGGCTAGACGATTACAAGCACATTAAAAACAAGCCAAAAAAACAACGACAAAAAACCCTAATAATCAATTACAAAAACAATTCAGATTAATGAAAACACTTAAAAATAGAAACAAAGTTTCTAGAAATCAAAACTCTACAAGCGAGGGAAGAACTCCAATCTTTAGAGTTCGCTGGAGGGCCGTCCATGAGGAGGGCCGGGACTTAAAGAACCAGATAATCAGAGGTGCTGTCGCCTCTTAAAATAAATAGGTGGGGGAAACAGGTAACCTCCAGTGTTGAAAAATAAAATCAATGAGCAAGTGCAAAAAGAACGGACAACATGAGGACTGCTGCAAAAGCACCGGAAGTCACATAATCATCTAAAATATATAAAATGGCAATTTTTAAATCTGAAATAAACGTGTTTACAGCCTGGTTAAAAAAACGCTTTGGGCCTGAGGAGCTCACTTCTTTATCAGCACACACTGTACATGAGATGCAATTTTTAACAACTCATCCAGTTTTTATTTTATGAAAGTTAACAGTTTGGGGTGTAATGATCTGACTTCAAGTCGGCTTGTTGTAGCTGTTTGTTTTCCTCAGCTCCACCTCTTTGTCCTTTTCTTCATCAGAAACCAACGAATGAAGTCACTCAGACGACGTCCATGTCTTATAGTCTGTGTTTCACACACACAGCTCACGTGCAAAACATCAGGAAGCGTTCAGGAGTGCGTTGCCTTTGTTTCAGGGGCTTCAGTGGGAGCCCTTTGCTGAGGAATCCAGCCAGTAGTTTGTCTTTAAATCAGCGTTTAACTCACACTCTGTAAATTGAGGACAGCTTGGCAGTGTGTTCTGTGCCTGAAGAACAAGAGTGAGTCACAAAAACACACAGCAGGTCGTCCCGAGTGCTGCAGGCTGACTAACAGGCTACCTGTTAACACACAACGTCGACATGTTAACAGACATCACATATCACCCTGAAACAGACCCACAAACATCAGCCCCTCATCATCCACCGCCTCCACCCCCCCATGTGACATCACAGTTTCCATGGGAACCTGTCATGTCAAAACAGGGCCATGCGGGCAGCAGCCAACTCGTGATGTCATCGAACCTTCAAAGCTCGGCTCTAATGAACTACAGATGGAGCGGAGAGGGGGAGCAAAAAGACAGAAATGCTTTGTTTTCAGTTCAATTTGTACAGATTTTCTTTATTGTGTCATGTTTGTATTAAATCTTGATAAGTGTTCTGGATAAGCAGACTCAGTGCTTGTAAGACCACCCAGAGAAAGTGTAGTCTAAAAAATGTAAACGCGCAGGGTTCATTTTAGGCTTATATCTTTTTTCAAAGAGTCTACATGAAAACGTAGAAAATCCATCGTAAATTCATTCACGTCAACTGTGTCTGATGTTGATTATTCTCTCTATAAAAGATATCTGCATGTAAGAGTAGCTAACAAAACATTTCAACTGGAGCCAGAAATCTGTAATGTCAGGTTGTGAAAGCCAATCTTATTTCCCAACTTACTGGAATTCATCAGAAATAATCGATCCCACATCCATCCAAACGTTTTTAAAGTTGTTTTCTCCTCCTCTTGATGACAGACCTGACAAAGATCGACTTTGTCATTTTTACAAATCTGCACCATGATGGTGTCATTATTGCAAACTTACGACCCATTAATGTGACTAAATCACAAGAAAATCTGTTTATTTTTCAGGGTCATACTGCTAATGTAATCCAGACTGATGCCTGTGTGTAGCTCAATATTCATAGTTAGACTGAGGCCACATTCATATGAAAACGATCCACTAAAAACTGAATAGTAATGTGTTTTCAAAAACAGTTCTTCTTTCAGGCAACAACTTTTTGATTTCAAACACCATGCACACTGTTTTGCAAAGATGACTGAAAAACGCTGAAGTAGACATGCCAGGCAAGAAGTTGGCAGTGTGACTTTGTAACAACGCGTTCATGCTCACATGTTCTTTCTTCTACAGACCAATGTGATGTAAGTATACAAGAATAACTAATGCACACGCGTTTGAGTGGACGGCCCTCAAAGTGCATGTAACCTACAACGACAGCAAATTTCAAGTATATATATATATATGTTAGGGCTGTCAGCAGTAAATTCTGATTAAATTAAAGTCTGAAATGAATGCATTAGTTTTTTTAAATTATGATGAATCTCATGCTCTTCACCCTTTCAGGCGCTCCGTGGATAATCCTCCTCAGTGTCTCCCTATAGTCACAGTGATGGAAAAGAACAACACTGCTGCATCTTTGAATGTCTCATATCACTTCAAAAAACTCTCAGACAGCTCAGCTGTGTGTGTGTGTGTGTGTGTGTGTGTGTGTGTGTGTGTGTGTGTGATTGTGTGTGTGTTTTAAGTGCAAGATGATGTCATGATGTCATTCACTGACACTGAGCCAAAACACATCTTAGTCATATCCATCAATTGTTCTCCCTGCAATCTGCACGCGCACACACACACACACACACACACTGCCAGCGTGTACAGATCAGCCTTCTGCTGGTAGCTGAACCCTGATTTAGCATTACATCAATGTTTCCCAGCCCGGCTCCGGAGCCACATGTACATAAACAGAGAGAATAATAAGGTTGTTTAGAGGACATCCATCATAGCAAAAGTTTGAAAAAACAACATCATTAGCTCAGCAAAGCTGGAAGCTGTTGATGTTTCAGCTGACGTCAGACACTGCACCGTCATTTAACAATATAAACTTCAAGGCCAACTTTTTGGAAATTCTGATGTAGCCAGCCTTCAGCAATAAACAACTTCCACCCAAAACTTATTTTTCCGTGAGCTGCATTGTTTACAGTCCAGTTAACAACTTGAGAAGCGACCGTGCGTTCAGATAAAAAGGTACTTGAGCAGCATGAACCTGAAAAAGAAACATTCACACAGTCAGTGTCTGTTCCCTCTCTTAGCTGTACGGATGAGGTCATTCAGGATGCGTTTTATCAGGGCCCTGGAGAGCCAATAAATCATCATGCATGTGTTGTCTTTGCACAAAATACATTTGTGTGTATGTGTGTGCATGGTTTGTGTGTGAAACAGGGACACACTAACGCAGACAGAATCACAGGGAGAGAATGTAACACTTCTTTTCCCCTGGACATCCCTTCTCTCTGTTTAATAGGAAAGGAATCACTTTCTGCTGACCTTTCCCATGTTACACGTTACACTGCTGGGACACCAACCACACACACACACACACACACACACACACACACACACACACACACACACACACACACACACACACACACACACACACACACACACACACACACACACACACACACACACCTGGCACCCTCATTATAAATTAAAACCGAGCATGATAATCCCGGTGTAAGGAAGACCAACAGTATGGTTGCTTTATCCCCACAAAGTTCCCCTCCAGTCTTCAGTTGTTGAAATCATCTGTCCATATGGATCAATCCTGAACACCACCTACTCTTCAAACCAGCCATGGACTCCTCTGAAGAAGTATTTGGATGTCTGCTTTTAAATTATAGTGTGCAACGTGCGGTGGGAGGCTCTTTGGAAAAGAGAAGACCATCGTTCAGCCTCGTCTTCCTGCTGACGAGGCTGCTTTAAAAACTGAATCAGATAAATGTTGGAATACTCAGCTTCAAACTTAAGTTCATTTAAATACAAGTCTTGGAAAATGTACATTATTCCTTCTATACTCTAGAAGACTTTGGGCATTCATGGTGTCTTCACAACTCCACCAGTTTCTCCTCCTTTTCCAGAGTCCAGGGAAGCTGCATGGGCTTTCTCCTCCCCACCATGTTAGTACTAAGTTTTTCAGCTTCCTGTTTGATGCTGGCATGGTGAGACCGCTCCTATTGGTCGTTGACAATGGTCACATCATTGCACAAAACAATTTGAATAGGGGCGTTAGGGTGCAGTGGGTAGTGCGCGCGTCCCATGTATGGAGGCTATGGTCCTCCAAGCGGGTGGCCCCGGGTTCGAATCCAAACTGTGGCTCTCTTCCCGCATGTCAATCCCCTCTCTCTATCTCTGATTTCCATTACTATCCACTGTCCTATCTCTCGAAAAAGGCTAAAAAAAAATAAATCTAAAAAATCTAAAAAAAACTAAAAAACAAATTGAATATGACACGACAAAAGAGCTGCAACAAAATGTTTGATATTGTAACGCCTAGACAAGAAAAAGACTGCCTTAAAACATGCTTGGACTGAGTTTTAGGACCACCTCAAACCAAACGGCCGAGATCCAGTAGCTCACCCAGACTCTTAACAAAACTCTTTAAGATTTTATACAGACTTATGAAATTTAAGACTTTAAAATAAAATCCTGTGAAATGTCATTAGATGTAAGGCCAGCATAATATGTTTTAAAGAATCTTTTAGCAGCCGTTTGCTTCCCAACCCATAAATGCTGAATAAAATATCTTTTGGTTCGATTTTGGCAACAAAGTTGGTTCCTAAGAAATAATCCTTGCTCACCTGTGCATGCAAATGTTAATCATCACCATTCAACAACCTCAGAGTGTGTGAGAGCAACATGAGGACCATGTTGACATCAGCAAATGACACATTTTTACAAAGCTGAGCGTGACGGGATGGATTGTCTTCATCGTGTTACTTTTTCCTCAGAGGACGCCAGCTTTTGGAACTATGCATGACGCTGTGAAACCCAGTACTACCCCTAGACTGTTTACACTGTGTGCCCTCCAAGACTGTGTGTGTGTGTGTGTGTGTGTGTGTGTGTGTGTGTGGGGGGGGGGGGGGGGGGGGATTAACACCCACTCCGACTTCCAGCTGGAAGCATCCGTTTCAAAGTTATGGCACACAGTGAGACACTCTCTCTGAGCTCCACATTAATTACCCTTCAGTTTCCATGCAAACAAAAAACAGAGAGAGAAATAAAAAGTTAAAAATAGTTGTAAAAATGTATCAATAACATCCTGTTTAGTTTCCCAAATGATTTCCACAGCTAATCACCACAACATAAATTAGACTGCTTCCACGTGAACACATGCAAACGCTTTTTTCTCCTGGCAAGAAACTCCCCTGTGAACCGATCCCATATTTACTTTGAGTGTTTTCATGACGCTTGCTGCATAGCTATGCCATGACACAACCTTGTTTTACGATCGGACTTAAATGTTGGTTTGTGGTGTGCAATATAAATCATTTTTCACTCTCTCTTTCTCTCTCTCTCTCTGGTTTTTCAACATGGCAAACCAAGAGCATACCAAAGTTTCTGTGAGCCAGCCAGGAACTACTCACGAGCTCATCGGCCCCTGAGCTTCTGCACGTATTTCTTTCTTTTATTACTTACAGATTTCATGCAATTTGACCTCAAGAGAAACTCAGAGATTTGAGTTCAAACACAAGTCAAGGTCTGTGACGGCAAATTAGCTGCTTTGCTTTTCCAAACACCCTTTTGTTTTGGAAATTCGTCTGAGGTTATTTTATATCTGTCACAACAGCTCAAGAGAGGAGAGCCAGATAAGTCTCAACCTTCATTAGAGGTGTTTATTGTTCAAAGATCACAGGACTGCTGCGCTGTTTCGCTCGAGTCATGCAGACAGAATCAGAGTATAGTGAACAGTGAGGATATCAGGAAGAACGAGGGTATTTGTGGGTCAGAAGGAAAAAAGGAGAAAAAGAGAAGAGTTGAACCCGCAGACGGATTAAACAGAGCACAATCAGACAGTGAACTTTCCACTAGCTCTTCACTGAAAGCAGCAATTAAGTTTGTGGCCGATAGTTTGGTGATAAGGTCTACTGAGCGACGCGTGCAGATGTGACCATCGCTGGTCTGACATGAAATTTTCACTCATGAAGTCCATTTCTCTGACAAAGAGCATCATCCAGAGTTTGTCTGAAGATACGCTGTGCCACAAAATATTTAAACAAACTGAGTAAAGCCCCTTCATATGAATAGACTGACAGACTGACATACTGTATGTAAGGTCAGCACAATGGAGGATGATCACATTGAATTGTCTGGAAAACACTTGCACTGACTCTACTTGAAGTTTCATCAAGACTTTATTGATAACCCCTTTACACACATGCACTCCTGACAATTTCTAGAAACTTTCAGGACAGTCTGCCACTGAAATCTTCCTGATTTGCTTCTTTCACATGCAGCATGGAGGAGAAACTAAGAGACCTGCAGTCACACGAGGAGAGCTGGACAGGACAGCATCAATCCAGCAGCAGGACCGCTATCTATCCCTTTTGTGTGCAAGGAGGAACAGGAGGAGCCCAACAAAATGACCTCCAGCAGGCGACTGGTGTATATGTCAGACACAGACTCCATGTGGGGGGTATATGAAAGTCTCTGGTGGGACCTGTGCTCACAGCCCAGCGGAGCCTCAGGTTTACATTGAGCACATGTGACAGGTGTGAAAGAGTGTGTAGACGCCGTGGTGAACGTTATCCTGTGACATCATCCAGTATGAGCGGTTTGGCAGTGAGTCAGTGATGGTCTGGGGGGGGGGGGGAGAATGCTTCATAACAATATTAAAACTTCTCTGAAGCTCAGGAGCTTTAAGGTAGATAAGAAGTGAAATCCATGGTGCCTTTTCTTTTTTTCTCCTGCTCGCTCACTCTCCTCCTTGCCCTTGATGCCTCCTTGACAAGTTAAGTGCTGATCGACTCTCTTAGCTGTTCGTCTTCTCTGATCAAACATAGGCCACACACATACACCTCAGGGTTCAGGGCAACACATCTGGTATCAGTCTATGTTCTGCAAAGCCTCAAAGGGCATTACTGAGGAGACTCTTTGGTTGATTTATTTGGTGAGTAGAAGCAAAGACACAGGATGTTTACCTGTGAATTTCACCTGAGACACTTTCTCTGTATTTTCTCGGTTTAACATTTGATTTTATTCCATCTTGGACAAGTTCTTTATCGTTCTTATTGCTCATTTTTCAAGTTAGTCATTCTAATGATTTTGAACGCACTTATATTTTACAGTTGACAACATGATATACTTTAAATAAAAAAATGTAAAAGTCTTCACAAGTTTTCGTAGATTGACAAACACAGAGCCTGAGAAATCTCTGAAGAAATAAAATCTGGACTGAAGGACATTTCAAATGATTTTTTATTACTCAAAGAAATCTTCAGAACCACACTATCAGCCAACATCAATTTAAAACACTTGATTATTTAATCACTGTTATTGTAGTTTAGTTTTCTTAGTTTTTTTGTTTATTATTATGCCATACATACATACATATGCCCAGCCCGCATGGGCTTACATGACACCATAAATTAAAAACGTTCCCGGATCAGAGTGCACTAGGTAAGCTATATTCATTCACAAGAAACAAAAAGAGAAAGTAAGAAGTCAAACTAATTAAACAGAATATTCTGTCTTCTTTTCCAAGCTTTTGAAACAAAATTAGCAAACTTAAACAGCCATTCCAGTTTCATTGTATAATTGAATTATTTACACACTGATCTTAATCCATTAATGCAACACCTTATAGCTGTACTATACCCAGAGGAAGAATATTATAATCTAAGAATACATCATTCAAGAATAATCCAGATCGTTCTCTCACATGTTTGGCTCAAAGCAGTTTTATTCGACTAAAAACAACCATGTGAAGATTAACAATTAAATAAAGTTCATATTACAATCAGTGTTTCTCACTAAAGCTCATTAAACCCAAACTGAAACCAACATTTTCATTCGTCATTAAAACATTTCCTGAAGGAATTCGTTGAAATATTTAAAACCATGTATTTTCAACATCCATGCTAGCATGCTAGAATTTTTCTTATTGAAACATCCTTTTGGTTCGCTGAAGGAGAGGGACAGTGTGCATCATGTTGCAGGTTCATTTTTATGTGTGTCCATTCCAAGCATCTTTGTGCACACACAACGTAAATAAACACCCACTCTTACAATAACAGCTCCTTATTAGTACCTTCTGGTGAAATGCTCTTCGAACCCCTCAGAGTGTTTTTCTGCTTCATTTCATTCTCCCCGATGTTTGGAGGATTCTCAGTACGGTTTCTTCTGCTCGGAAAACACACATGCACACGCACACAAACGCACACAAACGCACGCACACGCACACAAACGCATGCACACGCACACGCACACGCACACACACACACACAGAGTAAATTTGCATCAATGGCAATGAAGAAAATCAACAGACAAAGGACACATCAAAGTATTTTTCATGATCTTACCTGCACTGATTTTTCTCTCTCTGTGGAGAAAAATAAACGACAATCAGACTTTCAGAGATACAGTTGAAAATATTTTGTTTACTTTTCATGCAAAAGCAGAAATTAAGATCAGTTTAAGTGTGTGGAAGATAATAATAGATACAGTTCAAACACATTTTTTAAATTTGGGTGCTTTAATCTGAAAAAAGTGATAAGACAAAAACACGCTCCACTCCCTTTCAAAGTAAAACAAACTGGGTGCTGAATCCAGAAAAATGTTTAAACAAGAAAACGACAGGAGGACAGCGCTCCAAAATTGTGTATTTAATTGCCACACGGACGTTTCAAGCTGACGCTGTTTTTCAGCATGCAATAGGCAATTTTTTTCTCAGAAAAAATATGACAGGACTAAAGAAAAATAATTCCTGTTACACACTGAAGAAGAGCGTCAGCTCAAAACATTCGTGTGGCAATTAAACACACAATTGAGTGCTGTTCTAATCATTAATCTGAATATAGGATAGTAAGAAATGTTTAAAAAGGCACATTTTGAATTTCTTTGAGTTGAAATTGATTGGGGCAAAGCTGCACATAAATTGAAATATCATTTTTTGAAAATAGCGAGTTATAACCTTTAAGCAAAGCTGTTTTTTGAGAGAATTTCGATATTGTAAAATGAATGTAACAGCGCCATCCTGAGGTAAATGAGTGTCATTTAGCCTGAGGACAATTTGGAATTTGTAAACCAAGCTGCCAATTTTGGAGTTTTGGCTTCACAGGTTTTGCTGGATGAACACTGTGAAAATAAAAACAATCAGGCTTCTTATCCATCCAACTTATTTTACTGACACATTATAAAGGTTACCACACTCACCTGAGCGCAGGTAGGATAGCATCATGAACAGGACAATCAGCAGTATGGACAACAAGAGGACCACGGCGAGGTAAAACATCCACCTGCTGGGCTCTGAGCACAGAAATCATAGAGTCAGGTACGTTTCTGTGCTGCCCTCATGTGGTAGCACTCAGTACTACAGTCACTCACCTTCAACAGTCAGGATGAAGCTCTTTCTGATGGGCACTCTGAGCGACTGATGGGAGACGCTGCATGTGAACTGCTTCCCCGAGTCCCTGAGTGAGGCCTTGAGGTAGAAGAAAGCTGACAGCGTGTAGGTGTTGTCCGAGTTGGGTTTGTGGCTGGACAACAGGACGTTCGCGAGCTTATTAGGGAGAGGAGCACCCACCCTGTGGCCTAAAGAAGACGGGTCCTGGTCGTACCAAACTATCTCAACATCCAGAGGGTAGTAACTCGCCGCCACACATATCACCTTCTGCTCGCCGCCCTCCTGCAGAGAGAGAGCGGGTCCAACGTTGAGGGACACTCGCGGAGCCTCTGAAGGGGAAAGAGATCAAATTGTAGAGGACTTCTCCAAGGCAATTTCAGCAGAAGGTTTCTGTGTAACATCAACTTTAAAAAAGAGTGGTAACACTTTAGCGCTATTAGCATGAATCTTAAAGACTAAAAAAAGGTGTGTTCATTCTCACAATCTGGAGATCAGACTAAGGGAAATGTGCCACATTGAAATGCAAAGAAAGCTACTAGCACAATGATGCAACACAGTGATACCACCACCTGGTGGGTGAGTAAGGCTTTAAACTGAAAGACAGTTGTTGTTGAATGTGATGCACTAATCGACGAGGAGACAAGCCCGGGTTGTACTTCTACAGAATTTAATCAGAAGGAAAAAAACCCAAAGGAGGAGGAGTTTGTGGACTAATGCTATTAGATGCTACGTTGTGCCTGAGGGAACAAAAGAACAGACTTCTCCTCATCCTGCCATAAACATATTGTGATGTGTGACTGAAGATAACATGGCATAGCAAATATTGTCTGATTAGCACTCACCAATGTTTGATGATGAATTTCCATCCCTGCAAAAGCCTGCACATCAAACAATCCATAAAGCTGTCTGTACATTTGTAGACTTCCATCCTGGCGTTGTTGTAAAAAGACAGATTCTTCACTAGATATAATTAAACGTCACTGGAGTGAAGTTCTGCTAAAACTTTATCGTTTCTAGCGATTGAAATATTGTCTCATATTCCTAAAACCTGCAGTTCATCTTCATATCTCTGATTTCCTGTGGTTGTCAGTTGTTAAAATGCACCGCGTTGAAGTGATGGAAAATGAAAAAAGCCTGAGCTGCAGCTCCACAGAGTGTTCAATGGTGGACGCTACTCTCCTCAACTCTTTTTGCCCTCTAAGGCCTCCACGCCAGCCACATGACTGACAGCTATGAACAGCTGATTTGAACAGAAGAACCACCTTGGACAAGGTAAACAGACAATCATATGTTGTGATTTTGGAGTTGCACCTTGGGTGGCCATTCAGTTTTCAAAGGGGGGACCCAGACCCCTGGTGGTTATGCTACTGGGCCCACTGTGGGCTGTGATCCACAGTTTGAGAACCACCGGATTAAAGCCGCTGAAATAAATCGACTGAAGCAATAATCTTTTTTTTTACCTAATTGTTTTTTATGCCTAAAAATATTTAAAAAAACATTGTTCCCTTTTAAAACGCCAAAATTCACTTCTTAACAACCGATGACAACCATCTATGACTCCATCAAGTGACAAAGACTTTGATTTTTTTTTAAATAATAATCAGTCTAGCCTGATATTTTATTGTATTATCCTGTTCCTGAGTCTTCCTCACCTTCAATTTGTAGGTTGATGTCCATGCTGGCAAAAAGGGGATTGACGGTCACAGAACAAATGTATCTCCCTTCACTGCTCATCTTGATGAAGGGGATTTTCAAAGAAGCGTCCCCGCCTGCCAAGCTCTTCAGGCTGACCCCCTTCCCGTTCGTCTGTCCCGTGCGGCTGTTGTGACTGAAGAGTTTGACCCTCTCTCCACGATGCTGCCACAGCCACTCCACAGTCACGTCCGGTCCCCGGTGGTCGACGGCAAACTGACAGTCGAGCTTTTGTTCGGAGCCCTGGCCTGCTTTCACCGATGGAGATCCTGTTTTTGTTACCATAGCAACTATGGAAACAGATTAGACACTTTTAAGTTGAAACAGTGATGTTGATGCTTTGGTTTCTACACGTGCATGATGTCCCTATCCACCTGTTGATTTCTCTTCCTGTTCCACTTTCTCAGCCTATCAGGTTGCAGCATTTGGCCGTTAACCAATGAGTCTGGTTTTGGTCATTATCTGTCTGTTAAAAATACAATTTTATTCCTTGCTACTGTTGCCAAGTACTTGCTCAACGTGGATTAAAGTTGGGTCTCTTTAAATATTAACAACTAGTTCTCCAACTGTTCTTTATGGAAAATGTCCTGAGCTAACTTTCATTATGATTCATTACAGGGTGATGAAGTGCCAACAGAGCAGACTACAGTTACTTTAAGTTTATGTCAGAGACTTTAGGAGGAGGAGAAAAGAAAGTACCACCAATATAAAAAAAAGGAAAATGGAAACAAAAACCTGCATTTCAGAGAAATCGCTCGGACAAATGACTGTGAATGGAAGATAATAAGCTCTAGCTGATTGAGAGATTTGTATTTGAATTTACAAATTCCAAACCTTGTTTTACACTGGAGCCAACTTTTATCACATAAATCCTTTTTGAGTCAGTCTCCTAATTCAAAGGAGGCTGGTTTGATATATCTCTTGAATCTGCTTAATGTATCACCAGAGGTGGGCACACGTCCAATAATCTTTCAATCGTTTATTATCTGCGTTAAATCTCTTGTGAACATTCATTTGACAAAACATGTACGTTAAATACTAACTGAGCCCAAATGCAGTTTAAAAACAACAAACTGGGATACAGGACTGTTATTAGTTGAAGAACACATACTGCGTTGATGTTACCTGTTGTTGTGAGTGTCTCTCTGTCTTCAACAGGAGTCCAGCTGTGATAGTCGGGCTGTCCTGAGGGGGGTTGGTCAGACTGGTGTCTGAGGAGGCCGGTGACTTTGAACAGGCCCCTTGTGTGTTTCAGGGTGCAGGTGAACCAGCGGTTGTACTCATGGTCCCCCTTAACCGGCCAGCGGATGTGGATTCCAGGTGTGCTGAATCGATGAAGCTCACACTCCACCTGCTCTGCTTCCGCTCCCTCTAAGTACCGCCTCAGGTCCAGCTTAGATCCTAGAGCACAAACACAAGAATCAGTACCATGCAAAAGTATTTATTCTGCTGCTCCTGCAGGATGCAGGTCTTACCAGTGACCAGGAAAGTGATGCCATGTGGGTTAACAGGAGCGTCTCCTTTCTGACCAAACTGCAGCAGAGCCTGTCTGTGGACGAGCTGAGTCTCTGTGTGGTTTTCACTATTCAAAAACACATGTTCATCGACGAACTGACAGGGCAGCCAGGACACCTGAGGGACGCACTGCACACCTGAGAGAGGAAACATGTATCAGTAGTATACAGGTAATGGAAAGTTACCCAACCAGGCACAACCAGGGTACAACAAATGCAGGGGTGCCATGAAGTTTGTGTGCACATGATACAAATTAATCTATATGATTTACTCTTTATGTCTCCTCAAATAATATCCACATTTAAGTGACAACAGAGCAACTTGTACATTTTAGATTGATTCTTTGGGGACTCAAAAAACAAGATGCATGTCCAAAATAACAATTCAAATTACTAAAAGAAAAATCTTGCACATGTCTCACTAGAAAAATTAAAATATTGGCAATATCTTCAGTACCAAAACATAGCTTGTTAGTTCATTACTAGTGTGCATTAGTTTGCTTACAATTTTGTGTTGACTCATTCTTTTCCTAGTCGCCTGACTTAAGAATCACATGTGCAAAGTATTGGTTTAGTAGCCTGTAAAATAGTATGGGAAGTACTGTAGAGTACACCACAGTACTGTATAGCTTAATGATACAAACAGTTTAGTGCCATCACAGTGCAAGGCAGTAGCAGCATGTTAACCTATTCTATATATAGGTTAAGCTATGTATTAATAGTAGGACAAGGAGGCAAAGTGCCAAAGCGAATGCAGTCTTCATTTCATTGAAATAGTTACAGACTGAAAGTCACTTCGTTCATGTCGTGTAGGTTAAGATGCTAAAAGAAGATATCCGAGTCTGTTACACAACCGAAAACAGTAACTCACCTGCAAACACATACGAGTAAATAAGTATCTTTAACATTAGATCCATTATTGTTTCCAGAAACGACTCCGTATGGTTAGAGCAGTATCTCCATGTAGTCTCTCACAGTTGAAGTGTGCTTTCACTTTCATTTCATCAGAGAGAGAAACTCGCTTTGCCTGCCCCTCGAGTCAGGTTTCAAGCAGATATTATGTCGTCTGAAAACATTTTTCATACGTAAGAAAAACATATTAAAACAAAGAAGGATCAAATGAGTAGGCTGTCCTGCTCTTTCGAAGGTGTTGTTAAGTCATTTAGCCTCAGTTATCTGCTGTATGTCTTTACACACATAAAATAAAAATATTGAATGGAACAGTTAACACTTCTCACAGCTAATAAAAGAGAGAATTAAGCTTCACTACAGAGTTCACTTTCTTTACTGGCTTTTCCATGTTTACGCTACCGATTTATAAACGAGTAGTACTCATTTGGTCCACTAGTGGCGCTGTGAGTACACCACAATACCCGAGAGCATCCGGTCCCTCTTTGAGAGTACTCCATAAATAAAAGTTTATAGTAAATAAATAAAATAATAATAATAATAATAATAATAATAAATAAAAATAATAAAAATAAATAAATAAAAAACATAAATAAAAGACAGAACTGTCTTTTCAACGACGGAGGATTAGGGCCATGTTAAAAAAAAATATTACGAGAATACAGTCTATGGAATAAAGTCGTACATTTACGAGATTACGAGTTCAATCTCGAAATAAAATTACAAAAAAATGTTTTAACGTGGCCCTAATCCTCCGTCGTACTTTTCAGTATCTTCATGCTGACTTTACCTTTCATATTCTGTGACCTTGTGTCCTCAAACTAGTCTTATATATCAATACTCACTGCATGAAGTAAGAACCACCTCATCAAGTTTTAATCATCATTTATATTTGTTTCCAACACATTTCATCTTGTGACTAGTGTCCTCTCTACAATATTAGATATTAATACTCACTACAAGAAATGAGTCACACCCTTTTCCTTTTTAAAATATTAATCATTAATAAATAAAAACCTTTCATTTAACATGACCCATGTCCTCATATCAATCTTATATTAATAGGCCTACTCACTACAGGAAAAGACACACTAAAACATTACTTAGATATAAATGACCACTACAAGAAATGAGAGACACCTCATTGTATGACATATTAGTGCTTTCTTGTAGTTTTTATTAAATCAATAAATATTATTTCACCCATTGTCCTCAAATCAATCCTGGATATTAAAATTCACCCCAATTTTTTTTTATAGAACCTCAAATATTACATACGTGTTCTTTTTTTAAAATTCACATCTATTATCAATCATATTACATTCAGACTAAGGACACCCTGAGTTGTTGAACAGCTGAAATCCAACATTAAGTAAGCATGGTAAAACATTCCATCACAACATTCCATTTACAGAAACTGGTCCTGAGGTCGCTGACAGGGTGGTGTTAAAAGAAAAAAGTGATGCTACAGGAGTCCCAACATTTTTGGAACATGCTGCTGGCATCAAGTTCAAGTGGGCATATCATTTTATAAGAACAAAGACTCTTCTCAGTTTCAACATTTGAGACATCTTTGAGTAACTTCCCCTTGTGTCACCTGTTGATCAGTGGAGGAGTGTGGCACTGTGGACAGCAAGCTGCAACTGCAGCTGTTTATAAATGAAGCCAATGCGGAAGTGCAAAATCCTGCAGAGTGTCCACTTGAGGCAGGCTGCAGAAGCACTGGAAGTCACATGACAGGCAAAAAAAAATCTATTTTTACAGCAGAAATAAACATGTTTACAGCCTCGTACAAAAAAATTTAATAGGTCTGATCTGTTATTGTCCTCATGGGTACACATTGTACGGGGGGGGGGATATTTTTATAATACATCTGTTCTATTTCCGATACACGTTATTCATAGTTAGTCGTATAGCTAACCAGATTGACAGGTGGGCCTGGTGTAGCTGTTTGTCTTAAGGCTTTAAAACCCGCCTCAGCTCCAGCTTTCCAGTTGTTAGTTTGACTGAAAGTTATGCTGAGTCAGCACTTCCAACATGGCGGCTGACGTCGATGAGCCTCCAGAGCCCCCGGCTGTAACAGATGGCTGACGTCACTCAGGCTTCATCCATAAATATTTACAGTCTATGGTGGGCAGTAGTGCGTGTCACAATGACCACCTTCAGTTCTGCTCCACAGCACTCCTAGCAGTCAAAACCTCGACATGTTACCTTCATAATGGAGCGTCCCATTGTAAAGTGAAGTGCTGTCTCAGAGTGAGAACAACAAGTTTAATGTAAAAGACTTTCTTCCTCCTTCATGTTGGTCTGTTTGAGAGCTGCTCGGTACAGCTTCTGCTCAGAAAACACACACAGGAGCACACAGAGATTAGTACTGGTTTACAATGGATCAAGAGATGAAGGGAACGCAAGTGATGTTTCATATAATCTTACCTGCATTGATTTTCTTTTTCCTGTGGACCAAATAAATAACAATCAGTCTTCAGAGATCAACACTTCATTTGTAGAAATTAAGTAAACACAGTAAGATTCAGTTTCAATCAGTCAACACTTTTTTTTTATATTCAGGTCTAATTACAGATTTTTTTCCTCAACTGTTTAGAGGTTCTTGTTTAAATTTCACATATATTTTTATCCCTGCACGGGTTATGTACATTTCTTGTATAAGTCTTTTTTTAATTGCACAGTTTAAGTTTGATTCATCTAGGGGTATTCTTTAAATCTTTTTTTTCAGGTTAATATATATGTATGAGGGGGGGGGGGGGTGTCTGTTTTGTAGTTAATTAACAAATGTTTCATGTCATGTACGTCTTTGTAACCTGCTACTGGATGCTTTGAATTTCCCTCTGGATCAATAAAGTATCTATCTATCTATCTATCTATCTATCTATCTATCTATCTATCTATCTAGTATCACTGCCAGAACAAGTCAGTATAATCAACTTTGCTCAATATTTATCTGCTCCAACTGCAGAGCTCTGCAGACACACCAGTGCAGACGTATGTAGAGCTCATGACAGTGTCAGAGTTATGAATCAGGCTTCAGACATGCACAAACACACAAAGTGCTAGATCCCGACTCACAACTGAAACGTCTCTGTTTCTTACTCCAGTGGCGGCACAGAGGAGGGAGCACTTAGTCCCCCAATTACTCTTTTTTTTTCATAACTTAATTGATATATAACAATACACAAACATCAAACTGTCCAACCCTTAATAGTAAACATTTTTTAAAAAGAATCCATTGACCGACTGATTTTGAAAAGAAGTTCTGAAAAAATTAAATAATTGGCATGGATTTCTTTCTTAGTTAGAAACACCTTTAAGAGACTTAAAATAACTTGCTAACTAATGCACAGTTTTTTTTAAATCTAGACCTACAGTATTAAATAAGTGAAAACATTTTTATCTTTCATGTTTATAACGTTTGCTGTTTTACATAAAACATGAAAACAACAGTCTTTCCAGAATGTGATACAAAAAGGGAAAATGAAGGATAAGAGAATTATGGTTTCAGGTTCAGCTTAGTACAATGTTTCTCAACACTGACAAGTCTTGAGATGTACCCTTTTGTTGGATAAATCATCTCATTAAATCACATTTTCTACTCATAATGGCAGATTACTTCATTTCAAAGTATCCTCACACTCATGTTCAAAAATATTTAGATTTTCAGAGAGTCCCCACACTTACCTCGCCTTATCAGATAAGGCAGCATCTTGCACACGATGAACACCAAAAACAAATCAACAGCGAGGTACAACGCCCAGAAGCTCGGCTCTGTGCACAGGAAACACAACGTTATTATGTTGCTCTGCTGCCCTCATGTGGTAGCACTCAGTACTACAGTGTAATTAATTGTACTTTGTATCCTCTCACCAGTAACAGTCAGGGTGAAGCCCTTTATGATGGGCTCTCTGAGGGACTGATGTGAGACGCTGCATGTGAACTCTCTCCCTGTGTCCCTGAGCGAGGCCGTGAGGTAGAAGGAAGCCGTCAGCTTGTAGGTATCGTCCGTGTTTCGAATGTGGCTGGTCCGCTGGACGCTGTAGGAAACCTTGGAACGGGAAACACCCCCCTTCTGGCCCGATGCAGACAGTTTCTCACTGTACCAAATTGTCTCCACATCCAGAGGATAGTAACCCTCCACCACACAAGATATCTTCTGCTCCTCGCCCTCCTGCAGAGAGAGAGCGGGGCCGACGTTGAGGGAGACACGAGGAGCTTCTGAAGGGGAAAGAGATCAAAATGTAGAGGACTTCTCCAAGGCAATTTCAGCAGAAGGTTTCTGTGCAACATCAACAGACTTTGCGTCCAGACTTTGACCAAACATCGCCTGATTAAAATAAGTTGACTACATTTAAATCATGTATTTATAATAGGTTTGTCAGCGTTAATGCATTATTCACAATGCCCTTAGGTCAGAAAGCTTTCTGGTCCATCCTTAATTCAAACAATAAAAAACAAATTTTAAACCTAAATACTAACCAATAAAGCAATATATATATATAATACAGATTTGATCTATTGTTGCCTGTTTCAAAATGTAAACCCCCTCTTCTTGAAATGTTCTGTCTGTATTTTTGTTGTAATAAACATCAACCAGTCTTTTGTTAACATCATGGTCAGGCCCATTCAACTAAACTGTAAGTCTGGATGTGTATAGCCATGCAGGACCAGCAAAATGTCCAGATGCCAGAAAAGAAAAGAAAGCAGAAGAAGTCGAGGAGGGAACTGGATTGGTCTTTTGACCACAACAATAACATGTCAACAAAAGCTGATCCCTGGGGTGCTGATAGCCTAACTGTTGTGACCTGTGCCCCATGTATGGAGTCAATAGTCTTCAGTGCAGGGGCATTGATTTCGAGTCCGGCCTCGGCCCTTTGCTGCATGTCATCCAACACTCTCTCCTCCCAACATTTCCTGTCTCTCTTCGGCTGTTCTATCTAATCAAGGCAAAAAAAAAACATATCTAAAAAGAGAAAAAGAAGGAGCTCCCAGTCAGGCTGAGGAACCTGATGTTAGCCAGTAGCCTAGCGTAAATGCTACTGATCCAGTCGGCGTGCATTGATATTATTAAATGTAATTTGGGTAGGGCTCAGTCACAATGCCTTTTAAAGATCTCCACCATTTCTGTGTACGGTGCTGATCATCAAGTATGCTTTCGAATGTTTGTACATTTAAGTTTTACCTAAGAAGAAATCCTAGATATTAAAATGTAGACTTCAGAATCTTTATAAAACTGCTGTGAGTGCGTTGTAAGACGAGTTTGTGAATGAAGCCCTTGACCTCTTTCTCACCTTCGATATGCAGATTTATGTCCATTTTCATGGACAGTGGATTCACGGACACAGAGCAGACGTACTTCCCTTCATGGCTCGTATCGGTGCGAGGAATGGTTAAAGAAGCATCCCCCTGTGTAAGGTTCTTCAGGGAGACCCCGCTCCCCTGGGTCTGTCCCGTGCTGCTGTCGTAGCTAAAGAGCTCGTCTCTCCTTCCATACTGATGCCACTGCCACTCCACAGTAATGTGAGGTGCTTTATGGTCAACAGCAAACTGACAGTGAAGCTTTTGTTTGGAGCTCAGGCGTGCGCTCACTGACGGAGTTCGTGTTTTAGTGACCAAGGCGACTGTGGAAAGAGATCCAGTTCAGGGATTAAAATGAGACACAGGACCAGTAAAAATTGAACTTTCTGACACCAACCAAACATTTTATACACAATCTGTCCTTTGGGATGTAATGCTGTTTGTATGCCAAAGAGGTTCCTCAAGGTACCTCCCTTGGTCCTGTCCTGAATCTCATCACTTTCTTACTAACAAACTGTAATGCCCCTCTACATGTAGACAACACACTTCTGTGTTGTCAGGCAAAGTCAACCATTGAAATTCTACAAACTCTAAATTGGGGAAAACAACTTTTACTTTTTGTTGGAACTTCTTATAGCTCACATTAAGACTTAACACAACTGTCTCAAAAGGTCAATTTAAAACCATGAATACAAACTACTCTGGACAACAATTGAACTGTGTTTAACTGTGTTGTTCTCTGCTTGTTTGATTTCTTGTCATATGATTACTTCCAATGTTGACGCAAGTGGCCTCTTGATAAAGAATATATTTCAATGTTTATCTTGATAAATAATATATTAGCACAAGTACAAGTCTCCTCTGATTTGTCCAGGTCTGCTTTTAATATGTGTTTAAATTGTGTTTTTTATTCTAATTCCAGAGTTGATTTAAACTTGTTAAACTGTAAAAGTTTAAATAATAGCTCAGGCTTTTATTTTCTTCAGTCTATGAAATGACCCTGCCTTTTGTTTGGGACAGACGTCATAACGAGGTGGGCGTTAAATCATTTATAAATATCACTCAAAGATCAAAATGCACATCAAAAATGGAAAAGGCTATAAAACTGTAAATTGACAGCGGAACGAATATTTAACTGTGCACATAGTTAGGATATCGATAAACAAATGAAGTTACAAATCATTCATTTGATCTGTTTTTTTAGACAGTATGCCAACCTGCTGCACAGCTGGTACTCAAACTAGCATCATAATGTCTTTCTCCAACAGATGTGGAACTTCATCTTTGTTGTTTTTGTTTTTGTGTCTTGTTGCTTTTTATTCTTATTTTTGATCAATCAACCCCAAAATCATAGAGTCCTTGAAACCTGTCTTTATTTATCAAAACATGCAGCTACACCAGGGATGGGCTTTTATTTGAAGTTTTACTGTATCTCTAATTTTTATTTGTACAACTTTAATTTTGCTCTCTGAAGGGGGTTCTTGTAACTTTTCATTAGGGTTAATATACATATATATATATATATATATATATATATATATGGTTTGCAATCAAATAAAGAACACATACTGCGTTGATGTTACCTGTTGTTGTGAGTGTCTCTCTGTCTTCAATAGGAGCCCAGCTGTGATAGTCGGGCTGTCCTGAGGGGGGTTGGTCAGTTGGGTGTCTGAGGATGCCGGTGACTTTGAACAGGCCCCTTGTGTGTTTCAGGGTGCAGGTGAACCAGCGGTTGTACTCATGGTCCCCCTTAACCGGCCAGCGGATGTGGATTCCAGATGTGCTGAATCGATAAATCTCACACTCCACCTGCTCTGCTTCCGCTCCCTCTAAGTACCGCCTCAGGTCCAGCTTAGATCCTAGAGCACAAACACAAGAATCAGTACCATGCAAAAGTATTTATTCTGCTGCTCCTGCAGGATGCAGGTCTTACCAGTGACCAGGAAAGTGATGCCATGTGGGTTAACAGGAGCGTCTCCTTTCTGACCAAACTGCAGCAGAGCCTGTCTGTGGACGAGCTGAGTCTCTGTGTGGTTTAAACTATTCAAAAACACATGTTCATCGACGAACTGACAGGGCAGCCAGGACACCTGAGGGACACCATGCACACCTGAGAAAGAAGAATTTCAAAATAGAAGTTGTTTAGTTGATGGTTGAAGAAAATACCATGTGAAATAACACAATGTTTACGTCAAGGAGTTTTATAGATTTAACTCCATTGAGGAGTCAGATTAGTGTCGGGCAGTGGGAGGTGTGTTTGGGATTTCTGTTTGCAATGATAATTCATATTTAGTTTAACCTGTTAAAAACATTTCTTATATGTAGTTTACTGTTATAGATGTGATGCTAATGAGATGGACCTCCAAGGAAGAGGAGGAAGAGAATCACCATCTGTCCCATCTGACCCAAAAAAAACAACCTAAAACATCCCAGCAGAGACAGAGGAGGTTCAAGGTTGTCTTTATTATCTCTGTGAGAGAGCCATTTGTTTTCACAGTCAGCAGTCAAACATTCAGTCATCCTGACGACAACATATATGACACAAAAAGACAGAAAAACAATAAGCAAAAGCCCAATGGATAATAAATACCGCAGGTAAATAAAACATAATAGGTCATTTAAAAGTCGATGGCAGCGGGTACAAATCAGTTTTTCAGTATTTTGGGGTTTTTAGTTATTTGTACGTCAACTTGTCTTTGTTTCTGTTTATTTCTCGTGTGTCTGGCTGCTCCACACCAATAGCCTCAAGCGGGATTTACAAACCCAAGGAGAACCTCTCACTACCTCTGAGGGTGAGATAATGAGTCAGCACAGAGCACTGCAGACCCAGAGTATATAAGCTCCCCACACCTGGTTTTAATCAAGGCCAATCAGAGACACACACACCTGACTCTGCACTGAGGTGATTCATTCACCAACCTCAGGGAGAAGCGAGAGAGAGAGAGCCCTCACACTAACGAAAACCAATAACGTGTAGGTGCCGCCCCAAAACCCAAATCTTTGATTGGCTATTTGCCTTTTAAGAGGAGGGGCTTAAGTACAAATAAACTTATCTGGTTGTTTTCAACACACTAATGGTACTTTCAGTAGTAAATGAATACCTTGCTCCTTGTGTAAAAATGTCCAAAGAATAACTCATGCGTACTGTCGAACGTGCAATGGACTTAATTACCAACAAATGTATTTTTGAAAGTTAGACTGCGTGCATGAGTTTGCACGCAATTGTGTAACTAAGTACTTATAATTGTGACTTCCCAGTTTAAAAAGTCTGGACACACCCCTTGATGACACTGAAACATTTCAATTTATGAGGAAAAATGATACCCCCCTTCGAAAATTGATGTCAGCAATTCATTGTAAACGTTCATTGTGTTGATCATTTCATTTAAGATGTGGTTTCAATGTTTGCATTTCAACACATTCTGTTTTCATCTAGGCAGCATCCAAACTCATTTGGAAATATGGAGTAGGCTAATACAAAATAGGAAATATATAAAGTTAGTAAAGTAGATCGTATGACTGTGCAGTAACGTAGGCTACATAAAGTAGTATAATGTGTTTATTGTACTATAACAGGCTATTGTATTGTTCGAAAATTATAGCATAATCCTTACAGAGTAGTGTTGTATTGTATAGTGAAGTAGACAAGTAGGCTATTATTTATTCATTTGATTAATCAACGTATCAACAAATCGCATCTCTGTAAAATATGCCGGAAATAGTATTAACTGTCGACTGTACTAAGAGTGTATAACTTACAGTAAACACTACAGTGAAGTAATGTGGACAAAAGTGTCTCATAGTTTAGTTTAATATGTTACAGTATGCTACAGTACAATGTAGTATAAAACAACATGGTGCTAAACTGCAAGCTATTACTGCGCACTATTTCACATTAGGCTACACTGCAGTATAGTAGACTTCAAGACTTGTAGTTCGGAGAATAATAAACTCGGACGTATAGAAGTTAAATAAAAAGACAGATCTAACACAGGTAAAGACAAAACTCACCTGCACACAGAATCAGGAAAAGATTTAACATTAAGAAGAAACTCATGATTGTTTTTTAACCGATGTGTTGCCCGACCAGCTCACACTTTCACTTTCACTTCTAGGGGCCTCCAGTGACGTCATTGTCAGACGATATCTCTACACGTGTTTTTAATACATTTGGCCGCTTCGGTTATAGCCGCACGAATATCAATGCTTATTTCCGCCATCATTCTGTTCTTGCTTCTCCACATATTCATATGTAAATTGATAAACATAAAAACAAAACAGAAAATATTTCTGTCGATAACTCCATGGAAATTGAATTATAGTATGGATAGCCTATATAGTCTACAGTTTCTTCTGCACAAAAAAAACAGTAAAAACAGTTAATGTTTGCAACATGTTAAAAATGTTTTAGGTAAACTAAATTTGTCTAAGTTTTCTATCTGTATCCTTACATGTTTTTTTTTTTATCTTTTCTTAATATTTTCTAATTGTAACATTTTCAATTCAACTGTTTCTGCCTCCATGTTGCTCAGTTTTTGTTTGGTACTTTATTTCCTCAGCGAACTGGGAACCAGTATATACAGGACCCTGATGGCTTCATCAATGAGTACCACTTTGTGGACGTTAAGACTGCTGATAAAGCAGAGGTTGCAGAATGGCACAGACTCTGCACTGCATGTGAAGAGAATTATAATGACTTAATGCACAGACGCTGGCTCAACACACCAGGTGAGTTGAGAGACAAAATGTTGAGCTGTGGTGTTTGAACCTTTCCTGTTCCTTCCAAGTATTTTAAGTGTTTGTTGGAGTCTTATAACATTGACATTTGTTTCAAAAATTCGACCTTAAGCTATGAATATTTTTGCTGTGAATCTCAGTAACCATCAGATGGGAAGGCGATAGATGGACGGTAGTGGCTTATAGGTATGAAATTGAGGGCGCTGAGCAGAGCCGTCAGTACTCAAAGAGAGACTCCGTTCCTCAATCTCGACCCCCAGCTGCTGCTAAGAGGGTCCCTGTGCTGCCTCCAATATGTCCGTATAAAAGAAGGCGAATTTACCCTTTAAAGCATGATGAAGTAACAGGTACGTTCTTCTACTCACATAGTGAATAACTGAAGAACAAGCTTTAATTCATACATTTCACAGGATCATTTCAGTGTATTGTATGTTGATTAGGAAGGGAGAACAGTATTTTGACATTTTGCATCTTGTTGGTTAAAAGGTGAGAAAGCAGAGGATGACTACAGCCTACTAGCTGCTCGTCAAAACTTCCTCCCTCTCTCTCGACTCCCTGTGGCTGCTAAGAGGGCCCCTGTGCTGCCACCCTTGGTCCCAAGGCCTCCGACAAGTTGTCGGGACAATAAAGGTGGAGCTCAGCCAGAGAGGTTACTGCGCCCTTTAAAACATCTCAAAGGATCAGGTATGTTCTTCTGAACGCATCCTGAACGATGTAGATCCATATTTTTCCATTGGGACCTTTTAGGTTTTATTGTATGTACTTACACAATGTAACACAGTGTTTTGACTTTTGTATTTTATGGATTACCAGGCCAGAATACTGAGAGCATCTGCAGCCTCCAGATGTACAATAATAAAAGGATTGAGCAAATGGAGTACTCTCAACACAACTCCGTCCCTCAATCTCGGCTCCCAGTTGCTGCAAAGATGTCACCTGTGCTGCCTCCTCTGACCCCAATCCCTCCAAAAGAGCCTCAAACAAAACAAAGAGGAGCTCAATCAGGGAGGTTCCTGCCCGCTGTCAAGGGAACAGGTAAGGTCTTCAATAAACATTTATATGAGGATAAAACAAGTTAATGGGTTTAATTAGCTTATTTAAATGTTTAAGTTAAGTTGTTTGAGATGAAGGACTGAAAAAAAGTATTTTTTGATCTACCAGAAAAGAAAACATGGGGTGACCGCAGCCCCCAGACAGGAAAGAACACAAAGGCTGTGATGCCGCCTTTAACTCTGGCTGCAGAGAGTCTGAACCTCTGCTTCCAGCTGATCTCATCTGATGACTGGTAACTGAAAGAGCATCACATGTACCACTTAGGGGATTTTATTATAAAGCACATTTCATTGCAGCTTAGCTTAATGTGCTTTACATTGAGGTTAAAAATATAGAAATACAGAAATGAACAATTGTTTAAATAATAAAGCATGAGCACAACCTTCATCAGACACACGTAACACGGCAGCTAAACACCAAAAAGCTTAAAGAAATAATAAAAACCAGCTTCACACACCAACCACAGAAAGGATCACATTTACACACAGAGTAATTATTCATACACTTTGGAAGGTTTTGAGTTGTTCCCTTTTTTTACCTTTTCCATTCGTCATTGATTGATAAGTATCCAGTCAGCTTCCTTGTATCATATTTTAAGAAGCTGTTTGAACTGCAGGTTTGAGATTTTTTTTTAATCAGTGTGGTTAAGTTCATTTATTTAATTCGAACATGCAGGATGAAGAAAATTGACGGCTTGAAAAGAGTTCAAGATCTTGCACAGAACCACTTGGAGGTCCTCAAAACCAAACTCCATGATGTGTGCCTGGTTCTCATAATGGAGGTATTTTACACGCGGCCCCCCTTTGTGTTTCATGTAAATCACTACATCCTACATGTATCTATGAGTCTACTGTACAGTATGGACTGATGATGTTTACCTTTCAGGTGAAAAACCTTCGCTCCACTGTCGCCACTGAGGCTATGTGCACCTTAGCCGACATGTATGTTCGACTCCAGAAGGCCATGGACCCAGAGGTTGAGGCTACAGGTCAGGCCCTGCTGCTCAAACTGGCACAAACCACCAGTGCCTTTATTCATGAGCAGGCCAATCTTGCACTACAAGCCATGGTGGAAAACTGTAGCCATGCTCGGGTCCTGAACGCCCTGTTGAACAAAGGGCTCAGGTAAGAGGAGAAAAATCAATTGTATAGATTTTATCAGCAGGAGCATGAAAACTGAATACAAAAGTCCTTAGTCACATTTGATTGGTTTGGTTGTCTAAATGTTGATTCATTTTGTCCCTCCATAGCCACGGTTGTGTTGCTGTGTGATGCAGCATGGCTCAACACCTGCACCAGCTGACTGACAGCATGGGAGCAGCACAAATCCTCACAGCCGGAAAAGGCATCAAGGAGAGCATCCTCACAGCTGTCTCTGAGATCGCTATGGATGCTGCATTGGAAGTTAGGTTGGTTATCAAGTTCTTTGAATTTACTGAACATTGTACAATTTAAATTTTTGAACATTCTTCTAAATGATACAAATCAATCTTTCACAGGTCAACATGGACAAACCATCCTACTTGAACTGGCCCGCCAACAGGAATTTTAACTCCTGTGGAAGAAAATTGTTCCTGGTGAAGAACGCTTCTACCTGGACAAGAAATGAAAAATTGCAGAGCCATTGTTTGTGTCAATAAATGTTTGATGAGCAAATTAACTGTTGTTTTAAAAAATGTTTTTGGAGTTGAAATAGCCTCAAACACTGACAGTAAAGACACTTCCTGTTGTGGTGCTAGCTGAAAAGGTCAAGTCTCCCCAGTCAATAATATTATCACCATTTGACCCTTTACTACTGTTGATTCATCTATTTTATTCTTTCTTTAAAAAGTATTTCATAAACATCTTCTGCCTAGTTTTAGTTTTCTCTGTGTTTCTCTATTGGTGTTCATTTCCATTCTTATGCTCTTTGTGAAGCCCTTTGGGCTGCATGCTTCAGTGTATGAAAACTATTCAAATGAAGCTGAGCTTGAGTTTTTCCTTTGTTATAATAAATAGCCAACATATCTTTAAATCTGAAACTTTCATGCAGTACAATGCATGACAAGCCTGACAGAAGTAGGCAGATGTGGCATGCCTTGTTTAATGAAGAAGAAAATCATATAAAAGCATAAAGTTAAGACACTGCTGTAGTTTAATATCTGCCAAATAAAGAAGTATAATTCAGCAAAGAGAATCAATTTAACTTTAAACAAATACAGTTCAACCATGGTGATTCTGTAGAAGTTAAAATCATACTGAAGTATTCAAGCATTTTATTTTGAAGGCAATAACTGACCTGCTGGGAAACAGATGAAATCCTAAAATGATCCAAAGTTTAAAAATCAAGCAGAGACCAGAATAAAACAAAAAGGTTGATTCGCTGCTCAAAGGATCCAGCAAACAATAGTAGAGTTTAAAGTAAAGACAGTGAGGCCAAAAGAGTGAGGAAATGTTTTTGATAAGAGATTCATGAAGGTTAACTGATTGGTCCATCTCATGGATACTGCAGGATTACAGCTTTCATGAAACATGGTCTCAAGATATCTAAAGAAACAAATCTAAGAGAGATGTTGGGCTGAATAGTGTTGGTGCAGAAAAGTGAGCGTCTGTAGCTCTATGTGCCAGTTGATCTGTGATATTTACACACATCAGCAGTGGGACATCATTCACTAAAATTTACAGAGATATGACATTTTTTTTGTTTCAGTCTGTTACTTTCTGACAAGTAATTTAACACTTTGTTAAAAGATGAGCATGGACTGTTGGAAGCAAGCTACCATGTTTTTTAGGGGCCCGAACCATATTCCAGCAGCCCTGTCCAGTCAATCACATGCAGGGCTGACATACAGATTTAGTAAACAGTCACACCTATGGCCAATGTATAGTCACCGGTCAACCTCTTATAGGACTGTTGGAGGAAGCTGGGTTACCCCAAGAGGGAAACCATACATGCACAGGGAGGACAAGACAAACTCAACACTGAAAGTCCCCCGTCCAACCAGGTACTCAAACCAGGAACCTTCTTGCTGTGAGGAGATAGCACTAAGCACTGCTCCATATTGTCTTATTGCAGCTCTACAATGAACCACTTAGCTATGGAGGACGAGATCTGACAGAAGTATAAATAAATAAATAAGCGTATAAATAAATACTGGAATAAATAAATAAAAGAATGAATAAATAAATAAATAATTAAATGCGTGAATAAATAAATAAAAACTGCTAAATAAATGGGACTTAAATAATTAAATGTCTTAAATTTATTTCTACATTTATTTATTTCCATATTTATTTATTTCTACATTTATTTATTTCCACATTTATTTATTTCTACATTTATTTATTTCCATATTTATTTATTTATACATGTATTTATTTCCACATTTATTTATTTCTACATTTATTTATTTCCATATTTATTTATTTATACATGTATTTATTTCCACATTAATTTATTTGTACATTTATTTATTTCCATATTTACTAATTTGTACATGTATTTATTTGTACATTTATTTATTTCCCTATTTACTAATTTGTACATGTATTTATTTGTACATTTATTTATTTCCCTATTTACTAATTTGTACATGTATTTATTTGTACATTTATTTATTTCTACATTTCTGTGTCCGTATTTATTTATTTATACTTCTGTCAGATCTCGTCCTCCACACTTAGCAACATTTCCGTGTTTACGCCACATGTACACCTGCAGTACTGATTCCGTCCTCAAGTGGCGCTGAGAAGACGCAACAACACCTGACAGCATCCGGGTCCCTCTTTGCTTTGACACGTTGACCCAGAAGAGCGGAAGCGCTCTTTACGAAATGGTTGACATGATGCTCTAAACCCTGTAAATGTAATGTTGACTGACTTTATGTGTTTGACAGACTTTGTTAAAGTGTAGCAATCAAAGTGCTTTAGTGAGACTTGACCAACGCGCTGAGAAACCTCTCATGAATGGACATTTGAACCCGGAGTAAAATTAGCACAGTAGCTAATCTGTGTTTCCATGATGAGCAAAGGTAATGTTTTTATATTTATGAACTCTTGACAATCTCCGTTTATATAAAGGTTTGAATATTTTGTCTCCCTGGGTTAACACACTTCATCACCATACCAGAAATGAAAACTTTGATACGATTCCAACAACAACAAAAAAATGACATTGATACCAAAAACTTCAGATCTCCAGTCAAAAGCTGTCATAAAGACATGAAGTGCAGACATATTGTGTCATTTAGACAGTGTGCACCAAGTTTTAGCAATGGAAAATAAGAAATTAGCCACTATTGGGTGCTAAGACTTTAGTTGCTGTGGTATCAATAACATTTGATTTTAACATTGTTGTTGTTGTGAGGCTTTGTCTCTATCTGTGTCTTCTGTCTCTCAAACCCAACACAGTGTCAGCAGATGGAGTCATGTAGTAGTTTGTCTATTGTGTTTCAAGTAAACAGTCATTTTAAAGCACATCTAGGTGTTGTTCCAGTATATTATTGTGGACAGAGGAAGAAAGGCTGGGATGACATTTCTGCACAGTGAACGACAGACAGACAGAGACTCTGCAGGTTTCTTGTTTTTACATTGGCCGTGGCTCACATTCGCCTTTTTTGAATTTGAATTTGAACTCCATAGGACCCCACAACGTGGTGCCGGGACCCCTCTGTCGGGAAAGCCTGCTTTAGAGTTTGCTGAAGGGCGTTCCATGAGTTTTGCTCATCAGAAACAAAGGCAGTTTGTTAATGAGGAAAATTCAAAATTCAGACATTTTTAAGATAACACCACAGCAATCTTTACCTAACTCGACTCTTAAGTTACAGAATTGGTTGTGCATTGTTATTTCTATAAATTCATTCCTGCTCTCTTGTGATTTCAGATTGGGCCGTTCTTCAGGGTGCCTTCCTCCTGGCTGATAAACTGTGTCTCCCCTCATCCCTGTCCTCGCTTCAGAAGGCTGACTGGAGCAAGGTGGGAAATCCAGTCCTGGATGCAGTCAAAGAAATCTCCAGACTAAATGAAAATCCTAGCTCTTCAACTGTTGGCTGGATAAAGAAAACAGTCTGTGCTGTGTGGCTGAAGCTGTTGTGCAGGGAGGCTGGAGAGGATGTAGAGACATCCTGGAGGGAGAACCCTTTCTTCTCCCTCCAAAACGGCCTCCCTGAAGTCAACCACGTCGTCCTGCTGGAGGTGGTGAAGTCACTGGAAGCTGCTCAGATATTCGCCCGCTTGCTGTTGTATCTCCCTCAGTCTCAGATCTGCACTGAGCTCGACAGGCTGGTGCAACACGTGAGGAGCAGCCCGGCTACTCAAGACGACGTGCGGCTTTTTCTGGACGTGTGGTGGGAACTGTGGAAAGGCCGAGATGAGAAGAAAGCAGGAGAAGAGGACAACGTGGAGAAGATGTTTGCTGGACAATTTGCTCGTCTCTCCTCTGAGTCCCCCGGTTTGACTCAACAGGCTGCCAAGAGGTTCAAACTAGACCCAGCAGATTTACCTGCGTCATCGCCAAATAATGATGTGCTGCAAATCCTCCTTCAAGCACTTAAAGAGATAAAACATCTCATACCTACGACAGACCTTTGCCTCCAGGCTCTCTCCATTTCTCTTGATGCTCTTTACACAGCGTTCCTTATAGAACAAGCAGTCGTACTTCCGACCAAAGACAAGTTGAGCGTCCTGTCCAAAGCTGTAAGCATCAGAGAAAAGAACAGTGACAAACTGAGTCCTGAGCTCATTCAGGAGGCTCAGAGAGACCTGCATGCCTCTCACACACCATCTCAGTTTCAGCCCAGCAGGATGAAGTTCGGTGACGCCTTGAAGATTATAACAGGACTTGTTGAGTTCTGGAAAAACAGCGGGCTCCTGAAAGTGTGTGAAAGCTCTGCGTCTAGCCGCTCGGCATTTAAGCTGGAACAAAGTGTCCAGAGAGTCCTGACAGGTCTACATGCAACAGAAGAAGCCGATAACATGACTGAGAAGAACTCACTCAGAGATCTGCTGGTGTCGCTGGCTTTCCCTGCTATCGAGAGCACAGCAGATGTGAACTCCAGGGTCACAGCGATGATCATCAGTCACCACCTGGACGACTATCAGGACTTTGCAATGTTGTTTGCCAGTGAGATGAGTTGGGCGTCTTGTAGCGAGCACTGGATGGACTGCCTGGAGAAGAACCAGGCAGCCTTCCAGCACCCGGACACGCTCATCAAACTCACCTCCACCCTCATGAGTAAACTCCAGGGTGAGAGCACAGACGTGAGCCAGTGCAGGAAGCTGATGAAAGTCCTCGCCGACATATTCTCTGCACTCTCCTCACAAGACAAAAACAAAGTGGTGGCTGCAATGTTGAGACTGTCCAGCAGGGGATTCTTTGGGCGCTCTGTCCCCTCTCCTGTGACTGACGGGTTCGAACAGGAGCTCAACATGGCCTTCAACTGCATCATCCAAGGAGGGGGCGGAGTGGCGGCGTCGCAGAGCAATCTGAACTCGGCTGTCTCTTTGGTAGCGCGAGTCGCCTATCAGAATCCAGAGGCTGCTCTGAGGTCTTGTTGTCATTCTGCTGTGTTCAATAAAAGTGCTTTCTCTCTGATGGCTAAGATCCTGCAGCAGCTGCCTGGACTCCGAGGACAGAGGGGGAGAGAATACGCAGCGCAGAGTGATGAAGAGGAAAGTGTAGATGAATTAAACAGTCCTCTCTGCAGATGTCTGCTGGAGATCATCAACACTAAATCATTGTCTGCTAATGAAAAAGAGCAGTTCCTCAAGTTCCTGAGCCTGCTGATGATGCCCGTTGTAAGCGTTGAGGGAGGAGAAAGAAATGAAAGTTTTCTGCCACCTCAGGAGGTCGTGAACATCTTTGTCCTGCCTCATCTCTCCTCTACGGGTGAGTTTCCTGCACAGATGAAATGCAACCCATTCTGCTCGATTGCTTATGTCTGAAAACTTAGCTAACTGCAGAAACTATCAAGACTGGCCTTTAAAATAAAACATTACTGTCTTCATTCTTGTCCTGATCATATTTAAATGAGTATAGATTTTGTCATAACATAAACTGAGAGTCACTAACAGTTTCCAAATTTCCCAACCAGCGGACACGGAGAAACGTTAGTAATTATTAAAAGTTAAATTCTTCTTATCTCTTTTTTCTCTTTGTTTTTGGTCTCTAATCAAACTGGAGAGAAGAATCTGACTCTTAACCTTCTCAATCCTTCAATCTGTCCTCCAGTTAGTTCATTTATCATGTAGTTTACAGAAACAGATTTTAAGGTTTTTACAATTCTATAATTTCAAACTTCAATATGACACAAGAACAAACAAAAATATCGATACCTGTTTGATATCACTGCAACAAAAATATTAGTCCTAGGGCCCAAATATTGGGTCATTTCATGTTTTTAATGACCAAAAACAAAATGCAGGTAAACTCCTGTACACTCTGAATTGCACAAATGCGTTGACAACATGTAACATTTTTCCGATTAAAGCAGCGTCACCTCCTTTACTCTTTCTGTGTAAGAGACATAAATGTTTCTCTTGCATGTTTATGTGACACCAAAATAGAAATGTACTTGCCGACTCGTGAATTTGAATGAATCAACGCTGCTCTCTCTTTTAAAGTAGCTTTTTGTTCAAATTTGCCCGAAGATCTGAAGTTTCTTTATTATAGCTTTGTTAGTTTTTGAGACAACGGATCGTATCAGAGTATCCAACATTTTGGCAATCAGAATCAGAAATACTTTATTAATCCCAGAGGGAAATTCCATCGTTACAGTTGCTCCAGAATATACAGTATAGCAGTAGAAATATGTTAATAAAAATATTAATAAAATAGAATAGGAATGTAAGTAAGATATCAATAATAGGTAGAAGAAATATTTACAGGAATAAGAGTCAGATGGAATATATACTCACATTTTCAAGATTATTGCACTGTTTGTTTCAATATTGCACTTTGTTATCATGGACATATTGTTCATTATTATTATATTGCAGTTTTAATAAATAATGAGTTATCGTAGAGGTTACAGTTTTTCAGTTATTTTTTTCCCAGGCTGAAATAGTCCAATCTTTATAGAGCTGCAACTTGAAAATGTTTGGACATGATGTTTGTATAAAGAAAAGCACTGTGAGTCCACCTGCTCCAACATGTTTTTTTTATTCCGTCAGGTCGAGGCAGCTTGGATTCAGAACTGAGTGTGAAGCTTCTGCATGCCGCTCTGTGTGTGGACGTCCAGGATGAAGCTTCATCTCCTCACTGGGTGATGGACTGTTCTCCCTTTCCTCTGCTCTACGTCCTCGCACAGCTGCAAAACCAGACACTCAGGTTTGTAAGACGATTCACCTTCAAAAACCCAATCCTCATATGTTTTTATTATTCTGTAGTTTAACTCCTCAACGATTCACCTCTTGTTATAATCAACTGTTAGCTCTCTTTGCTTGGAACATTACAGTTCAGTATTGCATGATTTTACATGGCGATTACGTTTCTCTACACAGAAACCAAGTATCGTTTTTTTATTTTTGGACATTATAAGGGCGATATTTAAAATCCAAGTCAAATATTTAGGTGTTTGAATGATACAAAAGAATCGTTTCTTCAGACTACTAGATGGTGCTGAGTTTTCTTGTTGAGGTTAGAAGAGATGAATGACCGGTTGGTTGCAGATATTTTAACTTCAATTCAATTTAAAAGGTTTTTACTCCAATTGCTGAAGGCGCTGCATTACTTTTTTTTTTACACAATATACAATCCATTTTTTCTCCAATAAAAAATAAAGTGAGATTGATAAACTTGGAAATGTAAGTTGTAAAGTGACAATCACAAAGATTGTGACTGAAATACCGTGATAATATACTCCAGGCATTTGGTGATTTCCTACTTCCTCATTGTATTCTTTTGCTGCTGTAGGTGTTGGGAGCAGCCACCAGAGGGCGATGTCAACCACTGGTCCATGGACACCAAGGAGCTGCTGGTGTCGGTGCTAACCATGCTGGGGCAGCTGGTGGGTGCAGAGGTGTCGGCGGCCCCCAGCAGGTGGTCCAGACCTCTGTTCTGGCTCTACAACAAGATGGAGGAACTGGACTGGACCGTTCGGTTCCACCTGAAGCCCGTGTGGAGGGAACACTTTAAAAACGAGGTTCCCTCCGCTCTGCTGGCCGTGTGTGATCTGCCTGAGCAGGTGAGGACTCCATGTTTAAGTTTCTGTCATGTGTTCAGTAAAGGGTGCACAGACATCAGAGTGTCATCATGGAGGCAGGACATGAAGTGAAAAGAACGCTGTGGTAGTTAGAGTGTAATGTTTACATCATATCCAAGACGGCCAATGGAGCAACAGGGTCTGGCTCTATGATGACATTTCTTTGCTTTTATATTTATGCAACATGTAATCAGATGTTCCCCGCCTATCTGGCCTTTAATTGTTAGTAACAGTATTTTAGATAAGTCTGGAAAGATCAAATAACTTTTCTAAACCTGACTTTGCAGGTTTGTGATTTAAAAAAAACTATTTTGATGTTCAAATAATGTCTTTTTTATAGTGCTGTCACCATTAACTAGTTAATCATGATTAATGTAGGTCTGAAAGTAATGCATACATTTTTTTTTAATTTGGAATTTCAAATATGTGATTAAAATGTGATTAATCACGATTAACTATCAACATTTTGTGATGAATTGTGATTACATTTTGTAATCATTTGACAGCCCTGTTTTTTGTTACCATAGTATTCATTTGAGGTTCAAAACTCTGATAAAACATCAACCCCTATTGTTTAACAGTGTATCACTGTATTCTTCTATTCTAATACTTCATCAACAGTATAAGACCATACAGCTGTTATAAAAAAACACTCCTGTTTGCAATAAAAGAATCAGTGTTCATAGTTAATAATAGTTGATAAGCTGTGAACTTTGAGCTGCACCACACCGTGAACCAGGAAGTAGGATTAATAAGAGGTAACAGCTGAAGCAGAACATGTTACTGAATAATCCAGAAGTGGATTTCACTATTTGTGAAGACAGGACGTGTTTTTAAAGTGAACCAATGAAAACATTCCCCACAGATATAGTTGAGTAATAATAATGGTTCTATCCCACGTTGATCTTTGTCTGGTAGATGTTTAAAAAAAGAAAGAAAAGGAAAGCACACACATATTGATCTTTGGATTGAGGGTCTGGTTAATCATCCTCATCGTTCAGGATGCTAAACATGAGAACATTCATCTATAAATAACTGTTCCTGCCATCAAAATATTTTCATCACAAAGAAAAAAAAAAAACACATTTCAACACCACTAGATATCCAGACATTACACAGGAACCAGTCCACATCTCCTGCATCCAGAGGAGACACAAAGATAGAGGAGAAATTGTCCTTCATAAACACAGAATTTCTCTATAAATCCTTCTGTTAAAAATTTAACTTACCGATACAACTAGAAGAAATCGCTTTTTATGAATTCCCAAAATGAAGCATTTTCTATTTTAACTTCTTTTACATTTTTATTGCGGTGTGTTGAGGTTTTGAAAACCTTAGATCCAAAAAGAAGGAGCTCTTGTGGTAATACCAACACTTTTTATATTCTGTCATTTAAGTCTTTAGTCTTTATAAGAAATTAACTGTGTACAGATATGACAAAATATGTAAAATAAGGAAAAGAGAAGTTGTGTCGTATAATTTAATATTGGATATATAATTCACTTTTCTTCTGGCCTAATCCACATTTGAGTTTCACGTTCTGTCATTTATTTTCCCTGATCTCACCACAAACGTCTTCCAGCCACATAAGTCTCACACTAGGTTTGATTGAAGACATTTCCTCAGAGTAAAGAGACAATAAGCTAATGATCTTCATTTACTCCATCGTATGTCCTCTTTGTTTCTCCTTCCTCTGCAGGAGTGGTCAGGTCTGGACCTGCCTCAGTACGGCCCGGGAACAGGTCTCCTGGCCTGGATGGAGTGCTGCTCTGTATCCGACTCCCTTCAGTCCACCATGTTGGCCCGTCTCTCTCTGGACCGGCGCCGGCCCGACCACGTCAGCATGTTCAGCAAAGGCCTGCTGGTGGCTCTGAGCCAGACTCTGCCCTGGTGCTCGCTCTCCCAGTGGAGCAGACTGCTGAGCGTCCTGAAGGAGCTGATCACCTCCAACCGCCTCCACGTTCCCTTCTCGCTCGAGTACGTAGACTACCTGCCCCTCCTCGATCTGAGGAAGTTCTCCTGCGAGCTGCGTCTGTCCGTCCTCCTGCTGCGAGTGCTCCAGCTGCTCTGCGGGTCAAGCTGCTCGGACTGGCTCTCGGGAGATGGCTGGGCCCACGTGGGCCGGTTATACGCCCACGCTGTGAGGGACATGATGACATCGGTGAGAGCCAAGCTGCATCTTCCTTCCTCTGGTGCTCTGAATGTTTCAACGGCCGACCCTTCCTGCACTTCAGTCACGTCTCCTAAAGACTCAGTGATGGACGTCAGACCAGCAGAGGACCAGATGAAGGTGGAGGAGGGGGAGGGGGAGAGGGCTCCCGGCCAGGAAGTCCTTTTTGTTCTCAGCCAGCTCTTCTGCCATGTTCAGCACATCCAGGTAGGAATGAGTGACTTTAACACTGTAGAACTGTAGATTCTGATCGGCTCGATGGTGTAAATTAACTTTTAGTAGCTGTCCCGACGATGTAAACAAAGTGAAGATAGGACTCTGAAAACTCTGAAAACATCACAGACAGTGGGACTCGGGTGTTACACCCATTGTAGACAGTCATGACTCACAGAGTTATTTTCAGAGGATATACTTGATTTCTACATTTAAGTGAGAAAAATCACATATAAAGCCTTTAAGTTCTAAAACGCCTCCAGTTAGGCAGCTAAACTATTGTTATCAAATCACCGAGGATGGATGTTAATGCAAGATGTAAACAGCCACTGTGTTCAGATGAGAAGTGTGTTGAAATTGTGTGCTGTAATAACTCCAACATAATATTTCCTTCTTTCAGGTGATGATGCCCGGAGGTCAGAGTGAACCCTTGTTCCTGTCCTGTCTGGAGATCCTCAGCCACTACGAGGCCGTCATGGCCGCGTTCCCCAACAGCAGCAGCGCGCTGGAGAGCGAGAACACCCGTCACTTTTTCTCCACCATCACCGCCAACCTGGAGAACGAGGAGATGAAGGCCGTGCTGCGGCAGAAGATCGCTCAGCTGGTGTCCTCTGCTGCTTGAGAAGCCGGTACTTCACTGGTTTTTCAGACTTTTCCTGATGAATCTTACCGTGTTTGCTGATTGAAAATGAAGTTCAGTAATCATTCTATGAATTACCTTATTACAAAGTGAAAGATCAATAAATGAATAAAAAGCATTCATTTCTTTCTGAACAGATGGTCAGTTTCATGATCTGCTGCGTGGGATAATATTCAAAATGAATCCATTGTAAACCTGGGCCACCTTGTTCTTTGGACACAAGCAGTTATTAGAACGAGCCCCACATGATTTCATAAAAGTCATTTTATTCATATATATATATATATATATATATATTCTGTGCTAAACATAGAGCTTTAACAACACAACACACTCACAATGATTCAAATGTAGTGCAACAAAGACACCTGAGACTCCTCTGCTCATGGATGTACCGGGACATCTGTTCAGGGAGAAATATCTGGAGATTTGAAAAGAGTCGGAAAGAAAATTACTTTTCTGGAAAGTAAAAATAAACAAATCTAGAAAAGTATGAATATCTTCAGGAAAACCTCATTTAAAACATTCACAATCTTTGGGCCTCATTCACCCACCGCTCTTAAGAAGAACTGTGTTCTTCAAACTGACTTACAGTTTTTAGAAGATCCTGACATTCACTGAAGTTTTCTTATCTGGGATTTATTCTTATTCTAAAAATGTGCCTAGCACAAAATATCAGTGCGTCTCTCTTCTGTTTCCAGGTATTCATCCCCTCAGATTTGAATTCCCCATGTCATGAAACATACACTTCCCTCTTTAAATTCAGCGTTCCTGAGTTAAAAGTTCATTTACCTGCCAAATTTATTTAAAATTTAAATAAAATTTAAATTTTACTTCTTAATATCGGGATTTTCTCGTCCTGTAAAATGTTTTAAATGTCTGATGACTCATCCTGCACAAGCTTTTTTGAAGCGAACAATCCAATCAAAATCATTCCAACATTATGTCCTGCCTTCTATCTTCTGATAAGTTTTATCTAATCGATGCATTTCAGTAGGACAGGCGTCACAACACAGTAGTTAAAAGTTCAAAAATGTGCGTCATTTTCTGACATTGTTTCTGATGACAGCTCCGTCTGAGCTCTTGATATTATCTGATGTTTCTGTTTGTAGTTTCCATTTATATCCACTACTGACGCGGCTAAATATGTCATTAAGTCAGCCTGTTTGGGTTTCATTTGGAGTATCACTACATCCAGTTCAATATTTAAAACTTGGCGTCCAGCATTAAATTGTATAAAGATTTTAATTTAGGTAGGTATTCCCCAAAGTCTCCACTTCTCTTAAAGATCCAGTGTGACTTATGTGTGTGTAGTTGAGCACACAGCCCTGCAGTCTCATGCCCTTATATGGGCATAGATCAATTTAGGAACACAGGTGAGAACAATTGAGCTGAACCATGAAGCAGACGAGGGTGTTTCTTTTTAACTTTCTAAAGAACACGTTTCAGAAAAAGCTTAAGGTCTTTAGTGACTGAGGTCCTATGAACTCAGGATCATAAAGGCAGTGTTTCTGAAGGACAAAATATATATTTTCATAATTTATTCAGAGAAAATAAATGATCAGCTTTTATGATACATAATCCATCACCCCCCCCCCCCCCCCCCCCCCAAAAAAAAAGATCTTTACTATGAAAATAGTAAGCAGTGGTCCTAGTTCATTGTGTCGGAGTAAAGCTAATCTATTCGGTCAACAGACGACTCGTCAGTCGTTCTTCGGCCTGTCTTTGCCTCCGTCTCTCTTCTGTCGCAGGTACAGTCTTCTAGCTTTCTTCAGCAGCAGGATCAGCCAGTAGACCTGCGGAGCCAGGATCGCCAGGTTACCCACGTTGCAATGCAGCGGCAGATGAAAGGCAACTCTGTGCAGAGGGATCCCAAACTGCTGGCCGTACATCCAGTACATGAAGGGGAAGACGAGGATCCGACATGTGAAGAAGGTCAGCAGGACGATGATGCCGTTGATCCTGTGCAGCCTGCCGTTATCGAGGCCCAGCTGGATATCAGGGGGAGAGAACGTGAAGAGGAATAATACCGTTAGCTTGTTCACAGCATGGACTGTACATAAGAGTATGTAGCCTCTGTTGTTCACGATGGCGGTGTGACTAGTTGTGAACATCGACTGTAGCGGTGTCTTAGTTCAGGCGCTGCATCCCTCAGAGTGGACATTTGAAGATCAATCACCAAATAGTGGCACGTTGGAGACTGTCCCATTTCAAAGGCTCCTTCAGATGCTTTCTCTCTTCCCCAGGCAACAAAGAATCCATCTAATGCATCCTTTGTAGCCCAACATATCCCCTGATTCATAGCACAACAATTCAAACAAGCTAGCAGTTAGTTAGTGTTTACTACTAAATCAAAAAGCTACAATACTGAAAAAACACAAGGGGCCTTAAAACTTCTAACTATCTTTAATAGCAGCTTAAGTAACGTGACGTCAGTTATGTTAACTAGTTCTGAGGCAGCTGTTACGGGTTGCTAGGCGACAGGGACAACGCTGAGAAAGGAAAAGGAAATGGGGGCAGCTGGGGACAAACAGAGTCCTCAGTAGACCAGAACGTCTAATTTCAGATCAGCCTGAGCAGTCTGCACAGGCTACTAAGGACCTTCAAGGGACGCTGCCCCTGATTCAAGACAGAGTTTAAGGTCTAGTCCACACGCAGGCATTTTTATAACGTCACTTTTTCTGTGTGTTTTGGCCTTTTGTCCATGCAAACTGTGTTTTAGCTCACTGAAAACGCACCATTTGGAAATCCTCTTCCAGTTTTCAGCTTGTAACATCACACTGTCACCCAGTTTCTCCTGTCACTTTTGTTTAGATGAGATTAGTGCGATGGCAGACGAAACCAAACTAAATGAAATGGTCAATGGAGAGGAATGGCAAGAATGTTTTTGACTCGGCGTGCTCATAACAGCTGTAACAGTGTGTTTTGCATTTTCATGTGGATGAAGATGTTTTTAAGAAATCTTTTTTTCAACCGCCAGGGGAAAATGTAAACAAAGAATCTTTTCCTCTGCTTGCTGTTATTTTTTATTAGAACCTGACCTGGTGTGTTAAAGGTAATTAAAAGTATTAAAAATAACTTTATGAAATCCTTTATCTGAGGTTCTAGTTAGATTTTTAGGGTTTTGAAAGAGGCATCAGTGGTACATTAAGTCCATCGGTTTACCTGGATGAGAATCTTCCCCGTGGAGACGAAAGGAGTGCTGAACTCTGTGGTGAAGAGACAGCCGATGAAGAAATCCCCGAGTCCTCTTCTGAAGAACTGCAGAACACAAACATCCATCAGTCGTCACCCTAAATACTAAACACACACATACTCACACTCAGAGACTCATATTGATCCATAAATAATTTACTAATTATAAAGCATTCAATGGTTTCACAGTCCCATTAAAAAACTTGGAAATCTCAATAATTCACTGCGAGGACACACCAGAAACAGCGTCGACATATAAAACACAGATATACAGCAAGAAGTTATAAATATATGGAGAGATGGCTCAACTATAAACAGAGCGATCAGAAACCTTGACGGTGATTCCTCCTCGTGCTTACCAGAGTGATGGGCAGGAAAACGAGAAGCAGCACCAGGTGATGGACCACCAACATCCAGTCCTTCATGAGGAAAGCCTTGACTGTGCGCGGGGAGTGGCCGCTGTTCGAGCTGGAATGACCTCTGACCCTCTGAGTGTGGAAGTGGCTCAGATACATGGCGAAGATGTCGTAGGCCATGTAGGGCGCTCCGAACACAACGAACCAGTTGGTCAGCCAGTGACTGCGTACGGTGAGGCAGCATTTGTTAATCCTGGGGCAGTTCATGTTCTCTATGGTGATTAAAAACTCAACTTTCCCCACCTGTCAGTCATGACGTCGCTGCAGGAGGTCACCACTCTGACTCCAGCTGCAGTAGCCAGAGAGCCATGGATGGCGGAGACGAGCCTGGAGAAACACAGCTAGGTATAATTATTCTCTTAAATAGGAAAAACAACAATTAAAATCACATTTAGTTGCTTGTTACTTCGACACAAGACATGCACTTCTCGTCAAACCAGAGAAATTTTTCATGCTTAACTTTTAACCATTACAAACGCTTTCAGACAACTACACCAAACTCCATTAGAAAACATGCATATTAATAAGTGACTTGCTTATTGGCACATGTGCATAGATCTGAAATAAGTTCTTAAATATTTAACCCACCGAGAGGTCAAAATTGCTGTCTAAAGCCAACATATTGCCCAAACGTCTTAAAAATTAGGTAAAACTCCAACTCTTCATACAGCTCTAAAGTTGCCATTCTGATATGGACGTAACATTAGAAAACGAGGGTTAAAATCAAACTTTTATTTTCAGTGAATGTTATATATATATATATATATATATATATATATATGCAGACTATTAACCAAACGTTTTAGTTGTAAATAGCAAAAAAAAATGTACTGCTATTCTCAAATCTGTCATGCCCCTATATTAAACCTGAAATAGACAACAGAGTTTTATCTGCTTTTTAAGTGTGTCTTGCTAATGATGATCAGCATACTATAAGATTACTTTAATAGTTCACTCATTAGGAGATATCTTCCACTCACATGTTGCACATATGAATAAATCTTCAATTTGTTCAGACATTTTATTAAACCGGTGTATTATATGAATGTAAATCTACAACAGATCTTCACAGCGTGTGTATATTAGAAATGTTCCTAATAGTGTTTAATTAGTCTGCAGGCCCTTGTTAGTAAATTGAACAAATAGACAATTACACCAAACTCCATCAGTAAACTGTATTAGTTTTCTGTTTTTCGACACCGAGAAATAAATCATTTAAGACTTCTTAAATGTGGTACCCACTCAGGTGAAATGTTGTGTCTTCGGCTATTAATTTACACACATTTGCAAAACAAATGAGTACTTTGTAAGTGTTTGCTAGCCACTTGGTGGATTCAATTTGAGAGGAAGAGAAAACACTTCACTTAAATGAGCCAATAGTTTAAACTATGACTGCAGAATTAAGCAGACATTTATATTAAAGTAACATCGATACCAACAAAAACCTTCCAGCGTGTTTAAAGTGATTTATAAGTGCTGAGTTTCTAAAGGGAGCTCGGTGAGGAGAACCGTGCGAGGCCCAGCTGGGTGCAGCAGCTGACCTCTCACTGACCGACACCACGTCGGCGTCACTCCACTTAGTCGAAGTGTGTCTCAGTATTTTCCTGAAGCTGTAGAAAAGCCCCGGAAAAACCACGGCTCCACAAGCTAGGGCAGAAATCATGATCTCAGCCGACCTCTTCGTCCCTCTGTGGCCTCCACGCCGCCTCAATAATGGAAAATAGAGATTTCTAAGATATTAAGCGACCGAAGGACTGACGCTAATGAAGCTGGCTCATATCAAACGGGAGTAGCATTAGCCTGTCATCTTAGCTTTTGCATTGTTGCTAAACTTCCCTGTCACACGGATCAGTTTCATTTAGAGGAATATTATTGGTTGAAGAAAAGGCGCTTTGAACCAATAGCAAGAACTGACCTCAAACGCCCCCTGTTATAATAGATTAATCTACGTGACTACGTTTATGAGTGCACCTTATTATTTACAGTGCACACATTTGTTTCATGAGGGACAAAAAATGACTAAAGTATAAATAAATAAATAAATGTTGGGAGAAATGCATGCAATAATGTATAAATAAATAATTAAATAAATGCATCAATAAATATATAAATGCTTAAAACAATACATCAATGAATAAATAATAAATACACTTTGTTAATGAAAAAGGCTATTTATATATTTTTACATGTATTTATTCATTTATTAGCGTATTTCTACAGTTATATATGTATCAATGCATACATTTCCACATTAATTGAGTTATTAATTTATTTCTGTATTTTTACATTTACACATCTATTTATTTCTGTGTCCAGGTCGTAAGAGGAAAAGTATATAAGTAAATTTACTTCTGTCTGTCTTTCAAAATTGACCAATCCTTCTTCAGTAATGTTAGGACGGCCCACTTAATTTACATATTTACTTTTCCTTGAACAACATGGACACAGAAATAGATAAATAAATATATGAATATATTTATGGCCCTCGCAACCCTGTGCATGTTGGGGTGTGTTGTGACCGCGGGAGTGCAGCAGAACGTGGCAAAGCAGCAGGCCGTGCAGTTCGATTTGAGTCGTAGTACTGGCATGTTGAAATAGGCAACGTAATGAAGATCACATTAAATTTTGACGTAGAGCAGTTCAGGCTGGCACTGTCATGATAGCTATGACATTTGGAGGAAATTGAGCATTGTATAGAGGATGTAGTACTTACTCTTTGCTGTAGGGGGCGCTATGGTTGAAGTTGACTATTGTTATATTAAAGTGTTCAGAGACCATCCCTGATCATACAAGTGAAATTTCAATCAGATCAGACAAAATATATAGGATGTAGTACTTAGTCCTTGCAGTAGGGGGCACTATGGTTGAAGTTGACTATTGTTATGTTAAAGTTTTCAGAGGCCAACCCTGGTTATACTTGGGAAATTTTATGCAGATCAGACAAAGTGTCTGAGATACAGTACCGCCTCTTTCCAGTAGGGGGGCGCTTCCATGTTAATGGAATAATTGTATTAGGTTAGATGTGATCAGGCCAGTACTGACATTGTTCATGTGAAATTTTGAGTAAATCTGACATTGTATATGGGAGGTAGTACTTATTGTTTGCACTAGGGGGCCTTATGGTTAAAATTTGTTATAGCTATGTGACTGTGTTCAGAGGCCAACACTGATTATACCTGTGAAATTTGGAGCAAATCTGACATTGTATATGGGAGTTAATACTTAATCTTTGCAGTAGGGGGCACTATGGTTACAATTTATTATTGCTATGTGACTGTGTTCAGAGGCCATCCCTGATTACACAAGTGAAATTTGGTGAAAATCTGACATTGTATATGGGAGGTAGTACTTATTCTTTGCACTAGGGGACACTATGGTTAAACTTTATCATTGTTTTGTCATTGTGTCCAGAGGCCAACCCTGAACATACCTGAGAAATGTGAAAAAGATCAGACAAAGTGCACGAGATGCAGTACTTACTCCTTGCAGTAGGGGGCGCTATGGTTAAAGGAAATGATTGTTATGTGAATGTGTTCAGAGGCCAACCCTGATCATACCTAGGAAATTTTAAGCAGCTCCGAGAAAGTATGTATGCTGTAGTATTTAGTCCTTGCATTAGGGGGTGCTATGGTTAAAGTTTAATATTGTTATGTCAAGGTGTTCAGAGGCCAACCCTGATCATACCTGGGAAATTTTAAGCAGATGGGAGAAAGTATGTATGATGTAGTACTTAGTCCTTGCAGTAGGGGTCGCTATGGTTAAACTTTATTATTGTTTTGTGTCACTGTGTTCAGAGGCCAACCCTGATCAATGTAATTTCAAGAAGATCAGACAAAATATATAAGAGTTACAGCCACTTCCTGTTTGATGAGGATGTGATTTGTGGACTTCCTGTTGAGTTTTGGGCGTGGGTGCATGAGCCTTTTTTGTAGGTTTTGTCATGTTAGAAATGCATAGTAAAATTCAGACAGCGTTGGACGTAGGCGTTTGAGGTTGAAAGTGTTGTATGGCCAAGGTGTTAGTATGGTCCACACCAATTTTGAGGGGAAAATGAGCTACCTTGTAGCAATGGCTAATGCTAATTGAGAAGCAGTAACTTCCTGTTGTCAACAGGTGGCGCTGTGACTAATCAAAAAATGTAAATCATGGATGTGTTCAGGGCAGGCCCTGTATCATGTATGAGAAATTTTAATATGATTGAACACTAGATGGCAGAGATATAAGCATTTACTTTTTCAGGAAACTTGCCAAAACGCTCAAAAAACTTTTGACGCATGCCACGCCCACGCCCATGCCCACACCCACGCCCACGCCCACGCCCACGTCCACGCCCATGCCCACGCCCACGTCCACGCCCATGCCCATGCCCACGCCCACGCCCACGCCCACGCCCACGCCCACGCCCACGTCCACGTCCTTTGACGAAATAACGTGCGGAGCACAACGAGATATGTTGAGCCTGTCTAGAACACACTGACACTGAGTTTGCGTTGATCGGATGAGCGCCCTCGGACAAGTGCGTTTAAATAGGAAGGCTGAAATCTGCGATTTTGGGCCATTATCGTGAAATTCAACTTTAATTTGTGGACTTCCTGTCGGGTTTTTTGAAATGCCGCTAGAGGATTTTTAGTCCGTCCCGACAAGCTTAATATGCATACTAAGTTTTGTGAGTGTATGTGAAAAAAACCTTTATGGGGAGGCCATTTTGAAATTTTCAAGGGGGCGCCACTGAGCCATTTTGCTAATTTTTTTTACGAAACCACCAAAATATGAAATTTTTCATGAGACCTGATGAGCGTGGAAAGTTTGGTGAGTTTTCAGGCACGTTCAGGCCCTCAAAAGTGGCTGCAAAGAGGAGGAACAATAAAAAGAAGAAGAAGAATCGCTAGGGTTTCAAGAGGGTCCTCGCACGGTTCGTGCTCGGGCCCTAAATATATTTATATATTTATTTATATATTTATTGTATGCATTTCTCCCAACATTTATTTATTTATTTATACTTTAGTCATTTTTTGTCCCTCATACAACGTAATACATGAGAGCTGATCCAAATGTAATAGAAAACAAACCAAGGAAAGGAAGTAGCATTGCCATGGGGTTTATTGAGAATTCGTCTATGGGATTTTTACATTGGATTTTGGAAAAAAAGAGTTTGCAAGAGCACTGAAAAACACGTCTAGAGGCTGTAAGGCGGACTAGTGAGAGAGTTCCCGCCCTCTGTGTCCAGCGTGATGACAACCAACAACCACTGTAGTCACATTTAGTCTCTTGTTAGCAACCGCCTTTTTAAAGACGAGTAAAAACTTCAAAATTCACAAGTGGGGGTATTACCTAACGTAGTTTATGTGGTCTAACAAAACACCAACATCTCTACAGCTCTTTTTAACCACAGACCTTATTTCAGGAGTCTAACCACAAACCCTTTCATAATCCCCATTGACTTTTAGACGTTAGACCCCATGGCGCTCAAATGCTAACTTACTTCCTGGTTTTAGGACTCATTCCTGTGGTGCCCTATATAAAAAATAAAATAAAATAAAATGAACTTGACCTTCAAGGGGCGGTGGGGGTTCTGTTGTAGGTATGTCTTTGATTTTAAAGCAATTTAAAGGACAATGTATGAACTATTATAACAATAACCATGGGAGATTGAAGCCTTTAGAGCAATGCTTCTCAACCCGTCTAGCCTAAGAACCCACCAATACCTCCTAATGACGCCCAAAAATATTCAACCACTCAAATTCATTTATTTTCATTTTTTTGTTCTTTGATAATTAAGAACCCTATTCTCAAATCTTTCAAATCGAGTTCTTATAAGTTTAAGAACCTGAAACTTTTCTTGAAAGACCACCTGACAAACAGTTTGTAGTGTTGTACACTGAGCAACAAGTCATGATGGATTGAGTCTCATATGACGTGTTGTCTTTATGTCTGTTTGTCCCCTTTAATGATTTTCATTCACATTCCTGTTTTATTATTATTTTTTAACTCATTTGTAGTTTGGACCATAAAATATCAGGACATTAACCAGCTTTAAGTTTATAATGTGATGTGAAAAACAGAAAAATAATGCAAGTGATAGAGAGTAAAAATGAGAACCATGGACAAAGTCAGAAATGAAATAAAATGTGAGGCACAAATAAATATTTTAAATAATCTAAAGAAAAATGTACCTAATAAAACAGAGATGATCGTTTTTCAAATTAATTGTAATTTTTATTTTTATTTATTTTTTCAAATTTAATTTCCAAATTTGTTAAAGTGGGAGGAAACCAAAGCGCTTGGAGTAAACTCACACTACCCAGGACTCTATGTTGTCCTGAAGTGTCTTAAATATCAAGGACAGAGATATTATACTGCTCTTTAAGTTGTATACTGCACACACCTGGAAATAATTTGTATCTGATAGAGGAGTCCCCTTTCAGTTGAATGTTTGCTTAGAAGTGTTGTTGGCAGGATGAGTGATGAGTTGCCAGGAAATGCCTAAATCTAAGATAGGATCCCCCACAGTGGAAGGTAAACAAGGGGACCCCTGTGTCCAGAGAGATACCCAAGAACAAGAAACAGATGTCCTCATGTGTCCTGTGACATTATGTATAAATAGCACTCTCAATGTATGTTCGGGAGAGATCATTATTGGCTTCTTGACTCTCCTGGGCAGACGTGTTCAGTGATTCTGCAACTTGTTAATAAATAATTCTGTTTAAAAGCAAGTCAGTATCAACGGCGAATTTCTTCATCATCAAACATATCAACAACAAAGGGAATCCACATCAGTCCTGTGTGGCCCTGGTAGGACCTGAAGTCCTTCCTCATGTCCAGGTTAGACCCTCTGAGCTAGGAGCCAATGAGAGGCTGATAACACAGAGAATAACCTGAACATGAGGTCTGACGTCAGGCCCCGGGAGACCTTTCTGTCATAGCAGGAGCTGAAAGACACGCTGCTACACAAAATGATGGCTGTGAGAAAGGTCTGTCCCACCCACCCACCTGAGGACCAGCAATGGTAACATGTCTTTAGCCACGTTTAAAGAGGCTAGTGAAAGAATTCCACTTGGACTTGAAGAATTCTTTGATGCCCCTGCTCTCTTTGGGTAAAAGGCGCTTTTTCAGAGTCTCAGTCACCAACTCCATGACTGAGGGAGTCTGTAATATCAGGTTCCTCCAAAGCCACCATTTTCCAATCTTCTCACGCAGGTCTTTGTGCACCTCCTCACATACCTTTCTGATCTTCTTGTGTTTTAAATCAATTTCAATTCCAGAGGCTCTTACTTCTACCAAGAGCATGTTTCTCAATGTTTTTACAGTGGCTTTGTAGGCTTCAAAGGACTTATTAATGTGTACGTCTTTCATTAGCGTTTGCATCAGCTCTGACACCAGGATGTCACAGGCCAGTTCATCCCACTCCCAGTGTGTGGGGGCTACTTCTTCTTCACACACAGCTTCATCTTCACACACAGTTTCCACAACTTTCTCGATCTCCTTCAGAGCGTGGCTTACATTATCCCTACTCTTCAGGTGCTGTTGTGCCTGCTGTGTCAGCCAGGTACACATCGTCTCCATGAAAAAGTCCATCTCAGACAAAATCTCTGCCCTCATTTCCTTGTCTGTGCCTTCAAAGACTCCTTTTCCCACAAATTTCAGGTGCTCGCACAAAACATTACTCAGATTCGCGGTGTCGTGATGGCCGCTGGAAATATTGTTGGCAATCCTTTCGTACAGGCATATCTCATCTGTACCCGAGTTTCTGGCTTCATCTTCAGCCCGAGAGGTCATCTCTATCACCGTGACTTCCACGGATAGAAAGAGCAGCTGCATTGAAGCTTTGTTTATATTTTGTTGGCAGATTTTAAGTTTGCTCTTTAAAGTCGCCCTCATGTTCAGGATTGCTTCCCGAGCATATGTGCGGACAAAGAGAGCCTTAATTTTGTTTGCGAGCCTCTTCCATATTGAAGTTTTGGGTGACTCCATCTCTGATTTGATCTCCTCATCAGGTGTAACATCCAGGTCCTGCTCATTTTCACAATTTACCATTTCCACAATCTCAAGTGCAAGTTCTTCAGAGTCGCTGGAAGATCTGGATAGGTGCAAGCCTAATTCTTCTTTAGACATGTTACCATTCACACAATGTGTAAGTTTGCTGCACACCTCCTCAAGGATCAACCTTACTGCATTGACAGATGAAATGCATTGGTTTTCTACAGAACAAACATACTCTTGTCTCTCTCCTTGTAGATGAGTAATGGGGACCAGAGATGTTTTAATGACCTCCTCCTCCTGATCAGGTGGAGTCTGTTCAATGTCCTCATCCTCATCAACCAGTGTTGGTTCATCCTCCTCCTCCTGATCAGGTGGAGTCTGTTCAATGTCCTCGTCCTCATCAACCAGTGTTGGTTCAACCTCCTCGTTCTGATCAGGTGGAGTCTGTTCAATGTCCTCGTCCTCATCAATCGGAGTCGGTTCAACCTCCTCCTCTTGATTAATCGGAGTTGGTTCAACCTCCTCTTCCTGATCAGTCAGAGGTATTTCTACTTCCTCCTCCTGCTCAGTACACGCCTCTAAATTTGACGGAGATTCAACTTGCTCTGCTGTGTTTTCAGCAGAACAGGACAAGAACTCTGCCAAACATTTTTTTAGCATTTTTCCAACATGCTTTGCAATATTTGTCATTCTGGTAGTGAAGGTCTTGCGTCCCTCAAATTTCTCTCCAATGCCGTCACTCCCTTTGGACCCTTTGGAGAGCTCAGAGTTAACTCTCTCTGTGGCCTCTGTGACCATGAGCCATGTCACCTGCTCTGCATTGGGGCAACAGATGTCACCCTGTACTCCCATCGTCTCAGCCAAAGTCTGTGCAATGGTGACACCCAAGTCACCAAGATACTCGTGCACCTGCTCTTCAGAAAGAGCCAGGCTGTTCTGGGACCCTTTGGATCCAGAGGGTGATTTTGTTGGTCTGTCACTCTCCTCTGTTGGTTTCTTTTTGTAAATCTCATGGATGTATTTAGATATAGTATCGATTATATCTAAACACATAGCCATGAGAAGCTTTTTGGTCCAATTATCAAAAGATCCGGCCTCCATATTGGTCCATTGTACCTTTGTCATCTGTTCGAGGCACGATTGGATAATGGGGCACAGAGAGTCTTTGTAGAACTTTTGTTCCATCTTGTCCATGCTGCTTGTGGAAGTCATCTTATCTGATGTTTGTGGTCGCTTTGTGTCTCCTGACAATAAATGTGACTTAAAACACCTGAAGTGAAGTTTGTCTCCTCCTGTTAGCTTTGTCCTGTAAGCTGTTTGAGAGTGTTTGGGTGGTTCTATATAAACTCTGCCTCAGAATGTTGGACTTGGATCTATGACATCACATTCCAAATCAAAGGACAGTCACCAGGCCACTCAAATCTGACATTGTTTATTTTCAAAAACTTTATTTAAAACAGTAGCCTCACACTGATTCTGTCAAGTTCAAACAATAACACAACGTTTCAGGGACAAAAAATTAAAAGTATAAAAAAACTTAAGTATAAATAAATAAATAAATGTTGGGAGAAATGCATACAATAATGTATAAATAAATAATTAAATAAATGCATCAATAAATATATAAATGCTGAAAACAATACATCAATGAATAAATTAATTATTTATTTATTTATACATTATTGTATGCATTTCTCCCAACATTTATTTATTTATTAATTTATTTATTTATACTTTAGTCATTTTTTGTCCCTCATATTGTTTAGCACAAATGTAACTTATTCAATTGATATCAGAATCTGAAATACTTTTAATTACCACAGTCATTACAGTGGCTCTTATATAACATATCAGTGGGATATATGGGCATGTAGAGTAGGCTGATTAAATACAAAATTAGAAAGAAGTAAAAAATACAAGTTTTGTCGATGGAATACAAAGAGTATAACGTTTAAACGTTATTGCATGTGTAGTCATTGATTACTTTATTTTGTTATTGTGAGAAGTAAAAGATGCTTCATTACACTAAAATGTACATTGTCAGTAATTAATAAAAAGTGGAATATATTAATAATCTAGTTGTGTAATAAAATTAATTCCCAATAATACGGCAAAAAAAAAAATCGGATGCAGCTTAGGGCTGAACCTAAGACAGACAGAGCAAACTGTGAGCCTAAAACCTCAGGAAGATGTTCTGGGACGTTTAGTGAACAGAATCCATTTTGACCAGGGACGATAAGACTTTGTATTCAGGGACTTCAGAGCACTAAAATACTGTAAGGTGCATAGAGCAGATAACTTCATCAGTAATTACCCAATTTGTGGATATTTTGAATTGATTTTGTGTTGCAATTTCCTTTTATTTCTTAAGTTCATACCTCTTAATTCCTTTTTTTATCTTACAATTTTAGATGTTTTAATATCTGTTCTGCTCAGTGTGAGATGCCTCTCAATGCTTAATGTCAAATGTTCTGCTTTTAACTCTGTAGAGCACTTTGAATTGCTTTGTGTATGAATGGTGCTCTATAAACTTTCCGTGCCTTGTTTACTTAAATAAAGTCATCTCTCAGAGAGGATTTGTCCTCGACCCACACATTTCAGCTAAATCTGAAAGTTGTTTGTTCGAAGGGATATATTCATTAAATATAAACAATATCAAGAAGAAGAAAACATCAAATCTCACAATAATTTATTTTGTTTTTGACATAATGTTTAATTTCCTCGTTCCACCATCTGCAGTAGGTGTGTTACTTGATGCACATCTTCAGTTTCTGTACTGAACACAACATGCCGGTGGCCACATTTTTTCAGCACCTCCTGCAGAGGCTCCCCATTCTCCTCTACGTGTTTCTCCAATGTCGTTCCACTCAGCTCCTCTCCAAAGGTGAACAACACAACAGTGCTTCTCCACACATCATCCCCCAAAATGCCGAGGAACTCCTCCACAGCTCCTCTGTCCTCCTCATAAAACGAGTCCACCGGTATAGCCAGCAGGAAGGTCACTTTGCTCCCTTCAGGGCAGAGAGAAGTGCTCTGGTTAAGCTCTGTCACCACCTCCTCGGCGTCGGCCAGACCGTACAGACTCCACCCAGGGGTGTCCACCACGGTGACAGCTCGCCCTGAAACCGTCCCATGGCCGACAGAGGACCTGGTGGTCTGTCCGTACTGATAGACCTCAAACTCTTCTCTGTTCAGGATGATGTTGCCTGCTGAGCTCTTCCCTGACTTCCTCTTCCCCAGCAGGATGAAGGAGAGAACCGGTCTAGAGCTGACTCCTGCGATGACATGAAGTGCGTCACAGTTTAATAAAAATTTTTTTGTAATTCATAAACTGTATTAAGAAGTGGACATAGTCTTTAAGTTTCAAAAGTGAAGCCATTTTCTCTGACATTAGGATCAGAGTAACGTGTTACAGATTGCTTTCTCATGCCACTCATTGAGTCATCGACAACTGAAAAGGCAATGATGGTAAACAAATCTACCTGACCGCTGTCTTTGTCCAGGCCTGCCATCCCATACATCATGCCTCTCTCTCATCTCCACCTCTACTTGTCCATCCTGCCGACTCCTCAACCCCTCCATCCTCGCCTCTCGTCTTAGATTGGTGTACAACATGTTCTGGATCTCCCAGGAACGGTTGTTGGTCGCCATCATGCTTCGGATCTTCTTGAAGAGCTCTGTGACCTGCGTGTCTGAGGCACTGGGCTGGTTGGTCATAACCTGGTACCTGTTCCCACATCGCTCCAGCAGCCAATGGAAAGTCCGTCCTTTTTGTCTTATGTGCTCCTGAATGCGCAAGATTCCTACAACAGATGGAGCCAATCACCATCATTTCAGTCCTAAAAGCTAATTTCAGCATGCTACTTGATTAAAAAGACAATATGCTGTGGTTTAGCAGTATCACTTTAATCATGTTTACCTTCTAAATTTAGTTTGTAAGCATTTTATGAAGCCAATAAGCTTTAAGTATGACACAGAGCCAAGGCTGGTAGACGTGTCATTTTGCAAGAACTTGACATAAACCTGAATATTGAATTAAAGGAAAATAGGATGATGAAAGGCATCCATGTTTGGTGAAACAAAACTTTGTCAATCCATGCAGAAGGCTTTGAGAAATTGCATTCAAAGAGTCAACATGTGGAAAAGTCAGCAGATAGCCAACAACAGATAGGAAGACACTATAATAAGGTTGCAGTGCTCTCTGTTTAATTAGCAGTGATGCACCTCAACTCATAAGCCAGACACGAGTAAACTGTCATTACTTTACCTAATTTATCTCCATGTGTGATGAGGACAATAGCTCTGGGCCAAATGGGGGTTTGGAGCAGTCCGAGTTGAGCCTCCATGGCCTTCCACTCCTTTTGGCCAAAGACGGAGGTGGTGGGAAGCACCAACAGGATGACATGGGGCTCTGGACTGCAGAGAGTAAGACCTCTGAGGAGTTCCTGGGTCACTCTGTCTGGAGTTGAGGTATGGGAGAACCAGCCCGGGGTGTCAACAACCGTCACCTGGTAGATCAAATTCATTCAAAATGAGAGAAGACCCAGTTACGCGACCTCTTGCGATAAACTGATTTCTACTTCTCGATTCACGCAGACCTTTATGAATTTGGTCCTTGCTGCCTTATAGTCCTAAACATTTTGCTCTGCTGCACTTTGAATTTGAGTTTTAAAGCTCCCATGAGGAACTTATTGACGGTATTGGTTTTGGCGCCCACTGTGGACGAAGCAGTTCTTAGTTGTTTCACATGTTTACAGGAACTTTGCTCTACACAGATTTTAACGTTTTATACTCTGCAAAAAATATCCAATTTGAGGGCTTTCATCGCAAGGTTTTTGTTTTTACAGACTTAAAGGTAGAGTCACATTGTTGGTTGCAGCTTATAAACACAACATTCATACTGGGCCACTAATGGGCTCATTAGAAGAGCACACTCACTGCAGGATGTAGTGTGTACATATACTGCTGCCTACACTGCAAGCTACTGCACGCTAGCACAAGCTAACCACTCGTTTTGGAACGAGCTCTAACCACATAACTCTGCCTTAATTTGGGACAGGCTTTAATAAGAGAGAGGCTTTTAATTACTTTGAAATATAACTTATGCACAGCAAATATTGGAAGTACTCGAAAACTCTACACCAATTTACACCAGAGACTTTTGCACAAAGTCAGGAAATCAATAAACAAATCTGTGTAAAATCACTACGCCTGATTTGATTTTGTTTTTTAACAGTAAGCCAACCTGCTGCACAGCTTACATGAAAACAAACGTCATTTGTCTTTTTTGGATGGATGTTGAGGTATATTTATTTTGTGTCTTTCTGCTTTTTTTCTATATGTTTATTCCACTAACTAATCATTTCTAAATGCATAAGAGCCTCTATTTGATTGAGGAATAATTGCAGTTACAAAGGAAAGGAATAATTTTTCTGCACTAAGAGAGAGAAAGCCCCAAAGCTTCAAACGGCTTCTTCCTCCCATCACAAACATGTGACCTCAAAAGAGCGCTCAAGAAACCAGTGAGAGAAGTCAAGCTGTCTGCTACCTTTATTTATTTATACATTCTATGAAAAAGACAAGGCTGTGTAAGGGTTTGGGAAAGTGGGATGCAATTGCGGACCCCAGGTATCTGAAAGTTATCCCAGAGAGATAACCACTAAAATCACAAGCAATTAAATAGGAGGGAACAAAAAAAAAAAAGCTACTAGCCAAATAACAAGGTTCTCTTTTCTAGATATAAACAAGACCAGAAACGAAACCACCGCTGCCGAGCAGCTGACAAAAAAACTTGATTAAAGGAAACAGAAATTCCCAGCACCAACAAGCTACACTTGTAGCTCTACTGGAAACCTTATGTAAACACACAGAGGAAAGACAAGTGGTGGTTATGCAAAATCACATACTTCTAGAGGACACAAGAAGCACAGAGAGAACCTCTCACTACCTCTGATGGTGAGACAATGAGCCAGCACAGAGTGCTGCAACTCAAGGGAATATATAACCTTTACACACCTGGACCAATTCAGGACCAATCAGTCACACACACACCTGACACTGCACCGAGATGATGACCTCCCCACACTCACAGAGTGACCAGTGTGATCTCCCTCACAGGCTGAAGTTAAAATGAGATGAACTTTTTCATTTACTTGTTTTCCAAAAACAGTGCCGTTCTCTCTGGAGCTGCGGGTGGTGTTCTCCTGAAAGGCTCGTCTCCCCAGGATGGTGTTTCCCACTGAGCTCTTCCCACTCTGTTTCTCTCCCAGTAACAGCACTGACAGGTTTGTCTCCGGACCTGCCAAACATTTTATGATCTTCAATAAATGAAAGTCAGATAACAATGCCCAGTGACTTTTAAATGACTTTTAATAACTCACCATTTGCAGCCGCCATGTAAAGGTTCCCGTTTTTAATCATCCACAGTGAGAATGTGGGTCAAAGACTGAAACCTCTCTCTGAAAGCAACTCCTCTTATAGGACTCAGTTTCTGCTTTTACTTCCTGCTGCTGATTCTTTGGTAAATATACAATCCTTCAACGTGAACTACACAACTCAAATTAGTTTCAAAGTTCACAACTAAGGAGTTCCTTGGAAGTGCCTTCGGTGGAAATGATGACTCAGTTGAAAAACACACATGATGAATATAAACAGACAGCTACACAGTCATCTGATTTAAGGTCATAAAGCTGAGATTAAAGCAACAACATTTAATCGAGGTGTGGTCATTGTAATATCTCAGCGTTGACTGAAGCTGTAGTGGAGGGGACCATTGTGAGATCTTTTCATGGGGGCCCAAAAAAAAATCCCCCTGAAGAAAGATACTTACAAAATCATGCCCACAGATTGTCAAATCAGCAAGTATGAGTGATGAATATGCGAGCATGTATTAGAAATTGTGTGCACAGATTCATAAAGTAAGAGAATAGATTTACACGTAGCTGATTTTATTTTAGCTCACACCTATGCTGATGATACTTTTGTGTATTGTACAGCTGACTGAGAAATTGCGTCTTGCCTTTAATGTTGTCCAGGAGGCTCCTGATCAGCTTAAATTGGTTCTGAATTCAAGTAAAACTAAATTAATGTTGTTTTTCTAGGGCCAGACATATCAATTACGATGATGTGCAGATATCTACTTTAAGTGTCTCGTAGCATTGAGCGAGTTACTCAATATAAGTATCTTGGCATTTGGCTGGATAAAAAAATGAACATTTAAATATCATATAGACAGCCTTACGGTCAAGTTGCGACAGAAAATTGGCTTCTTCTACAGAAACAGAACCAGCTTTCCTTTGATTACTAAGAAAAGGATTGTAGAGGCAGTTCGGTTTTAGACTATGGTGACGTGATTTACAGGCATGCAGCAGAATCAACTCTCAGGCCCCTTGACTCTGTCTATCACTCTGGTGATAGATATGATACTCACCATTATGTATTGTATGATAGGGTTGGTTGGCCTTTTCTTGCAGAAAGACGCAGTAAACATTGGTATTTGCTTATTTTCAAAGCCCTTACTGGTAAGCTGCCTCCATACATTACAGCATTGTTGGAATAGTTCCTGTGATTGGCTGGAACTTACAAGTCCCTCGAGCATATTCAGATCTTGGAAAGACTGCTTTTTCATTCGATGCTCCTGATTGCTGAAATGTCATCCAACACATTTTAAAAAAATGAAGACTCTGCCCTCATATGCAGCCTTTAAGGCCCTAGTAACAGACCATTGTGCATCAATAATTTGTAACTGTTTTTAGCTGTGTTGCTGGCTGTTTTCTGGATATGTAACTGTTTTCTTTTTAGCTTATTTGTTTTATTTTCTATTCGCTTTTAGCTCGATGTCACTGTACAGGAGAGAAACCTCAGTGTCTTTCAAGTTAAAATAAATGTTTTGAATTGAGTTGCACTGCATCTTTCTGATCCACTACGAACTTTAAACTCCTTCTCTCTGCATCTGTTTCAGTCACAGCAGACTCTCAATCATAAAAAAAAGACAATGACTCCAAGTAAAACCACCGTTTCAACTTTTATTCATATATATATATATTTATATATATATATTTATATACTCATGTGTTTGACTGCCACTGCTAAAAAGTGTGACTCATCACATTATCACCTGTAAGCATAAATAATAACTTTTTCTCTCTCTCTTGAAACGTGGGAGATAAAACCGACTGAAAACAGTTATGGGTCAATTTTCAGCACCGTTGAGTAGTACATTCTGTGTATTGCATCAGGATATAAAAATATACAGATATAGTGTATTGTTTGTCTTTAAAACATTCTTCCGTGTTGTTCAATGGCATGAAACGAGAGAGAAAGAAAAGACATCATGCTGACGATGAGCTTTGATACCATTATCACGTTGTGAGGCCTCTCCAGATCCACACTGGACGGTTCCTTCAATCATTCACAGCACTTTTGAAAACATCAGTAGCAGCCACATGTCGGAGACATATTAAATTAAACACGCGTTCGAGGCGTCCTCCTCTGAAACGTGACGCTCACAGTGCCACCGGCCTCCCGACCACTTATAGAAAAAGATTGACGAGTGAAGGACGCTGATACAGGCGTGGGAGTGTTGCAGCGCGAGCAGGCCGGTGGGATGTTAGCTCCTTGAGACCATAAAGCAGTCCGTGTCATGATAATGTCACCCACCCCCTCCCCTCCCCCCCCAATCTTTAACAAAACATAAAAACAACAGAAATCAAAAGCAGACAAAAAATCTAAATTGCAACATGTCAGTTTGAACAGTTCGAGGCAAACAAGAAGATCGAGAGTCAAAGAAATGAAGCAAAAGGCGCGGTCGGGATGAGTGTTCAGTTTGCAGTGCATAGAGAGGGGACTTCTGAGATGGAGGTTTCACCTTTTCGGTCATGGGGGATTATTGCCCTGTGTCGGCCTCGCTCAATCACACACACAACACACACACAGAAAACACATGTACCTCCACCTGAACTGAGCAGAGTAAAGACAGAGAGAGACAGAGCAGGGCTGGTGGATCAGGTTCCTGTAGTTTCGAGAGGCTCCAGGCTTGTGTGTATGTGTGTGTGTGTGTGTGTGTGTGTGTGTGTGTGTGTGTGTGTGTATGTGCCTTTGTGTGTGTTTGTGTGTGACATAAGTCCAAATCTATAATCCAAAGCAGGCCCCGTCTTCACCAACACTTGTCATTTATTTCATTTTGTCCGTCGGTTAAAGTGCAGGCCGCCGTCCTCCAGGAAGCTTCTCGTCCAGCTCGTAGAACAGGACGTATCCGTCACTGCTGCACACGTGGGAGGAGGACATTGGTGTTACCCTGGAAACAAGAAACAAGAAAGATATTCATACTTTAAACCCACCTATGAAATCAACAACTATATACATTACTTAAAAAAGCTCTATCTAAAATTCAGTTTTTTATTCCAGAGACTGTATCCAAGAACGTGGACGTAGCCTCTTGTATAAAAAGTGAAGTCAAAGCGGAAGTGCCTTCAATATGCATTCTTTGGAATGGCCAGCAGGGGGCGAATGGTTGCGAAAGAAGTCGTAAGGTCCAAAGTCTTTTAAGCTGCATCCATGCTTTCCCTCACATGTGTCTTTGTCCCTTTAGGCAGAGATTTATGTTAAGATGAGAGGAAACGAAGCAAAGGATTGTGGGGGATTGAGATAATATGATTAGAGACACTAGACGTTGTGTCATCACAAAGCGTCAAATGAAGGGATGTCTGTTTGTGATGACACGATCCTCAGCTCATCACCTCTGGATCAGCTGTCAGTCAGCTTTACCAGCTGATTGATTCTGCACATAATCACTCTTTTAACTCTAATAAAACATTAACAGTGTGTAAGTCTGTCTGTCACTTGATTACAAACACACACTCTGTTTTAATGTCTATCTTTTCTCCATTCTTTTTTTTAACCAATATTTTTATTTGCATTTTCATTTAGTAACACAGTAACACACACATAAAAAAAGACAAACATATAGACACAACATTGACAGTATAAAAACAAAACAAAAAACAACAGCAACACAAAAAAGGAGACAAGACAGCATGACAAAACATAGACAATAGTAATAATAATTTGGGCATAAACAACTTTTCTCCATTATTAAACTCGGGTTATGTTTTAAAGGTTAACTAAAGTCCAATCCGCTGCAGCGTCCAATCAATATGTAATATCCAATAAGGGGGCGTGTCTGTCACTAAAAAGTCATCCGTTTAGGCTGCTCTCGTTTATCCTCTCATCCCTCCTCAGATCTCCCTCCTCTCTCCTAGATCCTCTCTCCTCGGAGCAGCTTTAGGGGTTTTGGGACGATCCTTAAGACAGCCAGTCAGACACGTTCACATTACACTCATCTCTGTTCAGGCAGGAGTCACTGACACTCAATGAAAACAAACATGGAAGAGTGGAGGTAGTCACTTGAGGGACAGTCTCAACGTATCCATAGAGAGAACTGTCCTCATACATGTCTGATTTTATATATCTCCACTGTGACCTTTAAATCATTATTTCTCATTCCTATATGAGAAGACGTTGATGATGCCTTCGAGCCGCGTGCACAGAAACTCAGATGTGTAATGTCACAATGTGTCCAGTGAACAAGTCTGTGATTCATTTTTAGTTGTCTACAAGATGATCCTGCATTAATAAGGGAAGTTAAAGTTGTGTGCCAGCTTTGCTGTGGTCTCTTTTGCGCGGGTAAGAGTACCGTAAAAAAAGTACCGTATTTTCCGCACTATAAGGCGCACTTAAAAGCCTTTAATTTTCTCAAAAAACGACAGTGCGCCTTATAATCCGGAGCGCCTTAAATATGGATCAATTGGTTAATTGGTTGATCCATACTGGTTGTACACGGCGCTCAGCGACACTGACTCGGATAATGACGAGAGGGAGCCGGGCATGTTGGATGCCGTACTCGCCCAACTGTTCAATTCGGACACTGAAGAAGAAGAATTCGAGGGATTCGTGGACGGGGAATGAACTGAAAAAGTGAGCTTTACGTGTTATACGTAACTGAACAATGTTGAGCTATGCACTAACGCAGGGGTGCCCAACCTTTTTTGAACCAAGATCTACTTTTAAAGTTACCAGTCTGCCGAGATCTACCAGTCCACATAGTGAGCCATAGCCTTTACCAACAGCCTACAAACGCATTTAATACTCACACAACAAACAGAAAATAATAAATGAGAGTTCTGTAAAAAATAATGCAGACTACAGACTACAGCAGGCTGCTGTGAGATGATTTTGCTTTTGTTAAATTAGCTGCAGACACGGTGAGAGTGAACGGAGTAAAGTCCAACCGACTGTTTGACCGGATCACGTGTGTTCACGCCTCGGTCCGTACGGATCACGGATCAACTGTGTGTTGTAGCACTAAAAGTAAAAAGTAAAAAGGTTCGCGTGGTGGCTGGCGCACCAGTGCAAGTGTGTGTGTGTGTGTGTGTGTGTGTGCGTGTGCGTTTGCGCTGTTTGTTGGTGTGTCTCGTCCCCCGCGATGCTCACAGTCATGACAGCAGAGAGGAGCAGAGAAAAGTAGCTGCAGCTTCATCAAATGCGCTTAATACTCGTAGCATAGTTTCTATATATGACTTTTTGGTAAAACATTTACCCCCCCGGTTTTACCTGCACGTCATTGCGCATGCCTGCACTCTCTCTTGCGCGCGCTCTCTCTCTCTCTCTATCTCCGCCGCTCGCTCTCTCGTGCACGCAGCAATTTCATGAATAAATGAAAAATTAAATACACACAGGTCGGAAGTATACTTGGGCTCCCAACACAGGTATCGTGTGTGGGAAACAGTGCAATGAGATGAAATTGAAATCACTTTTCTATTTTACAATTGTATTTTATATTGACTAAACATCTCGCGATCGACTGAGAATCAGTCAGCGATCTACCTGTCGATCGCGATCGACTGTTTGGGCACCCCTGCACTAACGTTTGAATTAGCGGTATCAGACTGTGTTTCTTTTACGTGTTTACAACTGAACAAGGCTGGGAGATATTGTGAATATGCACATTAACGTTTGAACAACATTGAGTTATTGTGAATGCACTACGTATAAAACTACGTTTTGAGAGTTAAGAGAAACGTCAAAGAAATAATTTATTATTTGGGGAAATCGTCTTATGTACTTTTGTTTTTGTAGTTTTATACGTTACGTTTTATACGTATTTATATTTATATATTCACAATATCTCCCAGCCTTGTTCAGTTGTAAACACGTTCTATTCTATGCGCCTTATAATCCGGTGCGCCCTATATATGAAAACAGTTCTAAAATAGGCCATTCATTGAAGGTGCGCCTTATAATCCGGTGCGCCTTATAGTGCGGAAAATACGGTAATGCAAAAAGTAAACAGACAAACATAAACACCAGATCTGAGCAGTAAGTCTGATTTAAGAATTAAGACTTACAATGTGAACGTAGCATATTAATGTAGACAGAAAAGAAACACTGTACACACCTGGAGTCGTTGAACGTGTACCATTCTCCCGAGGTGGGGTTGCGACAGTAGGCTGTGTAGTGACCTCCTGTGGTGGTGCCTGAGTGGTTGGACACTGCATACAGGTTGTACACTGCGTTGGCTACAAACAAACAAAAACAAACTTAAAGCCTGCACTGACTCTTCTCTTTAATTACCCCACAGGAAGTTCAGACAATTTGCATATTTAAACTGAAATATGAGTGTGGTGGGTTTGTTTTCAGGAGATCTGACACACATGGAATCATTTCAGGAAAAAAACTCCTCCATACAAACCTCCTCTGTATTTGATCACTGATGCTTAAAAACCCAAAACATTCCACTCTGTTGCATTTCTCTGTTGAATTTTTAAAGTTTCTGGAGGAGCTTATAGATTCTGATTTTGGCTCCCTCTGTGGACAAAGCAGGTCTTTGCTTTCTTCGCTGATTTGGTCCTAAATATGTGTAAAAGCCACTTCTGACAAATTGTTGTATTTTATTCAAGTCTTATCAATCAAACCCACACTCAACAAAGGTTTATTTATTCAGCAGTATACCACAGATTTCTTTAAATACATGAATATGGCCTACAGTAATAAGGTAGAAAAGCCCTCCATCCTGATTATTATGTATCCTAGCACGTTTTGTGCAAAGAAGCAGTGACAATGAATAGGAGGTGAAGTTTGCAGTGGCATGCAGTGTGGGATAGAGGCTGCAGCACTTGCAGTCATGACGTTGCATGTCTCAGTATATTCTACTGGTATGACATTCACACCAGTGTAGAGGACGCAGCCAACGTCTTACCATTAAAAAAACTGTTTAAAGGGTTTGTAAAAGCAATGAATCTCTCTCTCTTTGTTTCTGTCGGTCATGAGGAGGCATCAGTGTTGATTTAAGTCTGTTTCATAACCAGCTTAGAAAGCTTGGATTTAATTATCAGGCATGCTCTGTGTTACTGTGAGACTGGCAAAAGTTGTGACATCACGGAACCTAAGGTAAACTAATATGTATGAAACATTATTAAAAAAAAAAGTTTTCATCTCTCTTCATAGCTTTGTCAGACTGCTAACACATCAAACACGCGCTCATCACGCTGGCCACAATCACCACTGGAATCAAGGATTAGCACTTACTGCTGCTTTGGGAGGCGAACTCCCGCAGGTCCAGATCTGTCACCGGGAAGTTTACAAAGGTGGAGAGTTTTCCTGTTCGTTGTCCTTCAGAGAAGCGTTTTAGGTCTGAGCAGGAGGGGGGGAGTCAAGGAGAAAACACATCTGTGTAGCTATAGGGAGGGACATTCAGCAATGGTAAGCAAGCGGGCGTGGGTGTGCTAATGGACTCTGCTAACACTTCCATCTGTGTTGTAAACAAACACCGCTGTCACTGCACGCCTACAGACATCTCTCCCCCGCTCGCCTCCTCACTGTGTGCCACAGATTTGATTCTCCTCCTCTCTCCTGTCTGTGACTTTGGATGACTGTATTTTATTTTTTTTCTCCTTATTTCAAAATGGACGTACATCTTGTACCTCAAACAATACTGATTTTCTACTGTTCTCTTTAATGAAGTTCAAAGGCGTCACGCTGAGGTGAAGAGAGAGGCAGACACATCACCCCAACCAGGGAAACAATCGGCATAAACCACAACTCTGCTAGGAATGAAATGAGTTTCTGAACAGGCCGGATTGGATCAGAATCTTCAGATTAAAGTGCTTACATCAGCATTTTTATTCTAATCTAAAGTCTAAAGACTACTATTCAGATTATTACAGGTCTCTTTAAATTGAGGCAAGAAACCCTGAAGAACTCATCATTAAACATTATCCATTGATCTGAAAAACTTAAATTATTGACTCAATCTCGATTAAATCTCTGAATAATTCTTGATATAAAATCATCTCCTGCGTACTACAGTGTTTCCATAACCAAAACTCCTCAGTTTCTGAATCTCCTGATGTCATGATACCACATAAATTCACAAAGAATGTATTTGACATATTTAAAATAATTTTAAAATCATTGTTGTTAGACTAGCAGTTCAATGCTGCTAGCTGCCTTCAATGCGACATTGCACAGCCTGACTATTTTCTCTCGTCTTAAATAGTGCAAAAGGGAGTTTTTTTTTTAAACAGGAATCTTCCGGAAAATTAACTTTGTACAGTCAACTGCTGACAGGAACAAAAAACAACACGAGGGAGGCAAAAAAATCCAACGCTGTCCGTGGCACAAAATCATAATTAACAAGGCAGAAAAAACAACAACAACAGGAAGTGGAATAAACAGAAACCTCAATATCCAGATTGCCGCAGACAACAAAATAAATCTGAATCTCCTGATGTCATGAGACCACATGGTAAAAATAAGAAGTCTGTCTTGATACAACAGCAACAAAAAACAGAAGTCTTAGAAACCCAATATTTGGTAACTTCCTGTTTTTCATGTTGCCAACATCTTCGTGCAGTTTAGACAGGGCTCTGTCTTTCACTGGTGAAGGCTTTGTGGTTAAAAATATGACTGAAGACATTAATCTTTTTTAGCTTTGGTACGTTTCAATACCATCGATCATTAAATCAACAGATTACATTTTTGTAACAGGTGACATCTTAAAGTAATAAAATAACAAAACATGTTGATGATTCTTATTAAGCTGAATAAAAAAAGTAAAACATCACTTAAAGTAATCAGACACTATCTGAAAGGATACGAAGCACTAAGATCTTTGGGAACTTCTGTATCGTGAACTTCTTTGCACACACTCTCCTGACTTCACACCTGGAGCACATCTGTGGAGGAGAGACACACAGTTAGTTCAGAGTCCACGAGCAGCTTCTTTGAATCCATCAGAACCTTCATGAAGCACACAGCAACGTGTGGTTTAGGTAGTCTCATTCAGCTTTAAAACCCTTAACTTAAAGAACTGTTCTTCAACCTTCTTCTTAACCTCTGTATCAAACCTCAAGAAAGCCGATTACATAAAAAAAAAAAAAGAGATGATATTTGATGTAGGCGTCTTGTGAAGGCCTCAACGTAAGATAAAATGTAAAACCCACTCCAACATGTAAAATCAAAGTCTCCTCTTGAATGATAATCCAGGGCACCCAGCGGGATATGTGTGAAATTAAAATATGAAATATTGTATTTTAGATGGCTGACACATTACAACTAACTTAGGCTTTCACATTCAGGGGGAACCTTTGATGTCTTTTTGTTAAATCCTCATCAGCTGAAGGGAGACGGAACGGGAGGTTGGAAAATATAAAATGAAAGGGGAGGAGCTAGTTTTTATACAATTTGAGTGAGTTCACTTTCTACCCATGCAGTAAACTCTTAACATGATGAAATAGGCACACAGTATCCAAAGAGCAAATTGTGTATGATAACAAGAAAGACCCAGCAGGGCTTCTGCTCCATTGTCAACATGATTTTATATTTGTTTGTAATCACACACTCTGAGTTTTAATACTGCACAGCTGAAACAACATTAATAACTGTTTTTTGTGTTCACACATGCAGCTCAACACAAACATTTCAGGGAAACTTTTCAGGAGTTCAGTGCATGTGTGAAGAGGCTTCTACCCCATAGTCTCTCTCCTCTCTGTAACAGTCACAGAGCTGGCCCAGAGCGCACACATACTTATATTCAGGGAGGGCATTTAATCAGTAATTTGCAGTGTGACGGCTCAGGCTGCTCTGGAGTCGAGACATTTTCAGACGCAGAACTAACATTAAACTGATCCTGATCTGGATTCTGTTGGCTCTTACCGGCTTCTCGTCTCCGTCCAGGATGTCTTCTTTGGTGAAGAGCCGCATGCAGTCCATCAGACTCACCTCACAGTAGCCCGTCTGCACACAAACAGAGATCAACTCCAGGTCATCAGGAAAACAAAAAACAAAGCAAACCTCTGCTCCACCTTACATTGTATCTGTTGACCCCATTTGTTAGGATATTTCATGTGTGTGTGTGTGTGTGTGTGTGTGTGTGTGAGTGTGTGAGTGTGTGTGTGTGTGTGTGTGTGTGTGAGTGTGAGTGTGTGAGTGTGTGAGTGTGAGTGTGTGTGTGTGTGTGTGTGTGTGTGTGTGTGTGTGAGTGTGTGAGTGTGTGTGTGTGTGTGTGTGTGTGAGTGTGTGAGTGTGTGTGTGTGTGTGTGTGAGTGTGAGTGTGTGAGTGTGTGTGTGTGTGTGTGTGTGTGTGTGTGTGTGTGTGTGTGTGTGTGTGCGTTTTTTAACCTTGGCGATAGGTAGAGAGAGATCCCAGAATGGGTCAAAGACGGTGGAGCAGAAGCCACAGTGCCTGCAGGTCAGAGAGCTCTTCAGTTGCCCCACAAACAGATCTGTAAGAACGGGAACATTTGATCAAAATGGAAAACATGAAGAAATACTTTTTTTTTTAAGCTAATACACCATGTCCAGTCTAGACACATACAGAAATTAAATACCACTTTAACAGATGGCCTTGTAAACACATTAAACCTGATTTCATTATGTAATTTAGCGTGTCAGATTCTTTATAAACATTTTAACATCGATCCTGATGCGTCTCCACTCACCGACTATCTTGCTGTCTTCTCTCTCCAGATATTTGCTCCACATCTTCCTCCCCTTCTCTTCATCCCTGAATGTGGAGAACCTGTGAGACTTTAGACTGTTAGGGTATCAGACGGACGAGACAGACGGGGACACACTGACGGTGACAGTCAGCTGTTTTGGGTTGGATACTGATCAAATTGAACTTAATCAGTTACTCTTGATTTTACAGAAAACGACTCTTAAATGTCAAATTTATTTCTTGCTTCAAATGCTTGCTAGACTGAAATTTTTAATTTTAATTTTGTATTCCTTTAATTGCATACTATCGTCTCATTTAGAATATTTGTTTTCTATTGTATTATTTGGAACAGTTTTGCCTACCTATTTTTTTTCACATTTATAAACTTTTTTGTCATCCTCTCTGATGTTTGGTTTATGCATGATATCATTTTGTTGTTGTAAAGCTGAATGATTCCTATTTGATATATCTTTTTGAGACCTGTTAGATCACTTTTCCTAAAATAAATAAATACATGCAGTGCACAAATAATCCACCAGGGGGCAGAAAGCACGCTCCATAGGACCTTTGTCAGTGACATAAATGTGACTTTTCATGGATAATTTTGTTAATTTTCACAAAAGATAAAGAAAGAGAAACATTCAAATTCTTCCTGATACTTCAATCAGGCAACAAAATAATCACTTTTATTTTGTCTTAAATAATAATACAATAATATCATGTTTCATGTGGATCAAATTTGTTACAACAGGTATTTTGCCAATTATCTGTTTTTGCACTTTATGCATTATAACATTTTTAACACTGGTCACTTCACACGGTCTGCTTCAGAGAACTCTCAGACCATGACCAGTTAGTCAAACTAAGTATTTAACACAGATGTGTAAAAAAGTCTGGAATGACCTTCCTGCTAAAATCTCGTATGTAAAATCTGCCATCCCATTTAAATTCCTTTTTAAACTTTCTTTTTCTAAATTTAGCTTTTATTTCTTCTTTTGGTAAATATCATTACATCTATATTTTATTTACTTTTTTTTCAAGCTGACTTTCCGTGCAGACGTGTGTTAGTACAGATACACAAACACAAACACTGTATGTCGGGCAGGTTACTTACGGCAGGTGGTCAAAGTCATCGGTGGTTCCTCTCGGCCTGACGGTGACCCTGTTGACCTCATTGTGAAGACCGTCCAGGAGGAATCGCAGGAACTCCTGAGCATCCTGTTGGCTGCAGGACACAGTCAAAATTAGGAATCAGCTGATGTTCTGCTATTAATGGACTTTTTGCTCTTGTTGTCATGTTATCATGAGAAGAAAACCATTCTAAATACTCCTGAAGCAGGGCACACACTAAGATGATCGCACGACTTAAGTCTCCATAATGGTTCTAAAGATTATCTGTACAGATCTTCCAGTGGTGTGAGGCGTTATTAGAGTGATGGAGGAACATCTAAATAGTTTAATTTCATTTTTTGTCCTCATGTGTGGGCTCGCTCACATTTTCAAGATCTGTAAAGTCTTTAAAAAATCTTGACTGGTCTGCCAGGCTGAAAGATGAATGCCACTTTACAAATGTGTGAGTGAAGCAGAGCTTACCTGTATCTGACGAATCTGGGAGCATATCTCTGGATCTGAGTTCTGAATTCAGACGGGCTGACCGCCTCGCTGCTCGACGATGTCCACATGTTCTGAATCAGCTTGGCAAATTCTACAACAACAAACATAATCGAGTTAAACACACACAGCGAGACATCAGACACAAACTCCTATTATGATGGCTTCAGGTGGACAGAACAACTCAACTCTTCATCCTTTTGATCTTCTTTACAGTCAAATATTAAAAAGGTATAAATGTGAATGGGGGAAAGTTCATTTTGTTTGTTTCGAACCAAATCTTAAAAAAAACCTTATCTTAAGACACTTAACATGAAGACTGGGTCTAGACCAGAGGTCTCAAACTGCCAGCCCGTGGTCCATTTACGGCCCCCCTCCACCCAATCCCCGGCCCGCCCCGCATGTTAAAAACATAATGTAGTCAGGCCCGCAAAATATTTTTTAAATTAAATGTATTTATTTAATTTTTTCGTTTCTTCATGCTAATTAAAAATACAATTTCTTATGAAATTCAAATAAAAAAAAAAAACGTAATTCAATAAAAAATATTTTGACAAGGTTGTAAGTCAAAGGCCAAAGGTACCCGCACATGCCCAGAGAGGTTCACGGAGTGAGAGCAGTTGGCGCAAAAGTGTTGTGTTGTTGTTTGACTGCTTACGACCAAGATTTCGCTTTCTAAGTCAAAAAGGAAAGTTCACAATGAACACAGACAGTTTCAAGAACGATGGACATTACAGTATTTTTTTGTGGAGTTTAGTGGACATGCAACCTGCCTGATATGTCAGGAAAGAATTGCCATTTTAAAGGAGTACAATCTCAAGCATCATCACTGCACTAAACACGGAGAGCAGTATGAAAAGTACCAGGGAGAGGAGAGGAAACAGCGTGCCACGCAGCTACAGAGAGGACTTCTTTCTCAGCAAAGTCTTTTCCACAAATCCAAGAAGGAGGCCGATGCTGCTGTTGAAGCAAGTTACATGTTGACTGAATTAATTGCCAGAACGGGGAAACCATTCACGGAAGGACGGTTTCTGAAGGAGTGCATGTTGCAAGTTGCTGACATTCTGTGTCCAGAAAAGAAGAGTTTGTTCAACAATATTTCTCTTTTGGCAAACACTGTGGCAGAGCGGATTAGCAGTTTATCAAGTGACATTTATGACCAGTTATGTGACAGAGCAAAATGTTTCACTGCATACTCTGTGGCGCTTGATGAAAGCACGGATAAAACGGACACTGCCCAGCTGTCCATTTTCATCAGGGGTATTAATGACCAATTCGAAGTGACTGAAGAGTTGATGAGTTTGTGCGCAATGCACGGCCGCTCTACAGCCAAGGACAGTTTTCAGCAGCTCTCTGACGCAATTGAGCGCGCGGGTTTGCCATGGAATAGACCGGTTGGCATCACCACTGACGGAGCCCCGTCCATGACAGGCAAAAAAAACGGACTAGTAGTGCTGGAACAGAGAAAATTAGAGGAGGAAAGTGTAGATCCAGCAGTTGTTCTGCACTGAATTATACACCAACAGGCACTGTGCAGCAAATGCCTGAAATATGAACATGTCATGTCTGTTGTCCTGAAATGTATAAACTACATCAGGTCCAGGGGTTTACAGCACCGCCAGTTCTGGGCCTTTCTAGAGGAGATTGAGTCAGCATATAGTGATGTACTTTACTTTACTGAGGTGCGCTGACTCAACAGGGGAAACGTCTTGAAGAGATTTTTTGAGTTAAGAGCAGAGGTGAGGAGATTTATGGAGGATGGCAGAATGGATGTTCCTGATTTGCATGATCCTAAATGGGTTATGGACCTTGCATTCCTAGTGGACATAACACAGCAGCTGAACATCCTCAACCTGAAGCTCCAGGGTCCTGATCAGCTCATAACAGCAGCATATGAAAGTGTGAAAGCCTTCTGCACAAAACTGAGATTGTGGAAAACTCAGCTCTCTGCCAAAAACCTCAGTCATTTCCCAGCATGCAGATCTCTTGTGGAACAGGGCACAGCATTCAGTGGTGATGAATATGCTTCTGCTATTGACAATCTTCTGCAGGAGTTTGATCAGCGTTTTGCTGACTTCAAGGAACACCGGGTCACTTTCCAGGTATTTGCAGACCCTTTTTCAGCTGATGTTGAGAGTGTCCCAAGTGTGTTGCAAATGGAACTTGTTGACCTGCAGTGTAACAGTGAACTGAAAAATAAATTCAGAGAGGTACAGGGGAAGGCAGACCTGACTGGACAGTTTCTAAGAGAATTACCTGCATCCTTCCCAGAGCTATCCAAATTGTTCAGTCGTGTAATGTGCCTTTTTGGAAGCACATGTCTGTGTGAGAAACTTTTCTCAACAATGAACTTTAATAAATGCAAGTACAGGTCCAGGCTTAGTGATGCACACCTTGAAGCTGTACTCAGGGTTTCAACTGTGACCTCCATCAAGGTAAATGTGGCTCATCTGTGTGAGCAGATGCGCTGCCAGGTGTCTGGCAAGAAATAGAATGCAGGATTAATGTATTGGTATTTTGACTAACTGCATTTTTTAGTTCAGTGCAGGTCTTATTTATTATTTGATTAAGTTATTTTAGTTATTTAAGTTATAAAGCAAACACAAAAGACTTGCACTACTAAATGAAAGCAGATGTCTTGAAAAATGTATATAAACTGCTGTTTGTATTAGTGATGTGTGACAAAATTTTGCAGAAACAAAAAGTACATTTGCAAAAATAAAGTCCTTTTTGTGGTGCTTGAACTTTGTAGTGGCCCTCCTTTAAGTCGACAGTACTCCCAGTGGCCCCATGCCAGTTTGAGTTTGAGACCCCTGGTCTAGACTGTAGTCTTTGTTCATTTATGTTTAGAGACTCATCATTAGTTTGATTTATTTATGTGTTTGATATTTCTTTGTAAAGGGACGAGTAAGAAGTGTTCAATCCAATGCACCACACTACAGAATTTACAGCCAGCTCATTTTCAACGCTCAGCTCTGGACGGGCTTTTAAACAATACATAGAAATCAACAACAAAGACGCAAATCGCCTGCAAACAACAAACTAAACAATGAGACAGGGGCTGCTTTCACATGTGCACTCCTGAACATGTCAGACAGACTGCCCCTGAAATATTCTTGAGTTTATTGTTATTTATCAATTAGTGATTGGATGCACCAGTGGAGGTAACCACATGTAGAGAAACTCAACATGCATGTCTCACTTTATACTGGAAAAAGTCAGAGATGGATTGAAATGTCTGCACAAATTGTTTTAGTCTCTTCTGCCCAACTATGGTTTCAAAAATACTCTTCATGTAGTGGTTGGAGAACATTTCTCTGTTTTCTCCTCAACTTGAAAAACTCTTCATCCTGTTAAAAGTCCTCCTCACTACTCCTCACAGTTTTACACCTTAGGAGCTCTCTGAAGGGCAAAGACACTTTGTGAATAACTTTCATCTTTACAACGATCTAGTCCTAACTTTGAGGGGAAATTCTTAGAAAATGTCATGAAGAATTTTCTTAGAATTTTGTCACTAGGAGCAACTCTTAGTACTTAGGAGACTTTGTGAATCACTTTTATCTTTATGAGGGAGGGAAGGGAAATTCTTTTTAAAATTATTTCACAATTCTAAGAATTTTCTTGGAATTTTCTTCACTAGGAGCAGCTCTTAGTACTTGTAAATCGAGCCCCAGGAGTTTACTGCAAGTGTGAAAGCATGAAGAGATAACATTTCAAAAATAAGCTGGTAATGCTTCATTACCAAAACCTTCGGTCCAGTGTGCTCCTAGGGTTAGGGTTAGGTGCAGCAGCTTTTGGTTAAAAATATGACTGAAAAGCTTCTGTACTTTTCTTTACTATTGATCATTTTAATAACAGTGAGAGGTTTTTGGCCTCCCTGTTGTTGATGTGACAACTGGATTTTTGAAAAAGTGTACTGTCCATTCCAGCCCTTACATGTGGAGCTATTTGTTGTGTTATTTTCATCTCTGCAGTTTCCATGTTTATCTAAAATAGTACTGATTGAGGTTATGTACATTTTCATGTAAAGGGTTAAAGACACAGAAAAATTCTGCGTGTCTCACCAGGCTTCCAAATGGTAAATGGACTTGAGCTTCTATAGTTCTTTTCTAGTCTTCCGACTACTCAAAGCGCTTTTACACTGCACGTCACACCCACCCAATCACACCCTTTCACACACTGATGGTAGTGATCGCTATGTAGTATCATCCATCAGAAGTAACTAATCCATTCATACACCACCACTGAAGCAGCGGGAGAAATTCAGGGTTAAGTGTCTTGCCCAAGGACACATCGGACATGTTGCCCAGCTGGGGATTGAACCCTCGACATTCTGGTTGAGAGGCGATGACTCTACCAACTGAGCCACAGTTGCCCAAAGACAAACATGTTTTCCCAACACGTCCTCTGAGGTGTGTTTAATCCAGAGGTAAAGAGAGACTGAGTGTGTTGCGGTGTGTGTTTTGGACTCTAGGGGGCCCGAGCGTCCCGTCTCACCTTGCATGAGGGCTGTGTTGGTGCGGCTGTTGTTGTTAAGGTCTCTGCGGTGCGAGTTGTGCAGGCAGTAGTCTCGCAGGTTTTGTGTGTTGCTGAGACACTGCAGGATACTGTTCATGAAACACTGCGAGGAGAAAAAAAACACACACACATTACAAACAGTTTGATTCAAAGTTCCATCTTTTATCTTTCAGTGAGGAAGCTTATAGAAAAAATTTTTAAATTTAAAATTTAATTTCACCGTTGCCTTGACAATTCAAATTTTCCCCTGAAATATTTGAATTTTAACGGTCAAATCGACAATAAATATTTGCATGTTCAAGATTTACATTTACTTGTGAAAACAAAAAAATAATCCACCGGTCTTGTTTTGATCGATTTAGAATATTCATAATTTCTTAATGTTCGACCTGGTTGCTCATCTTTATGCTTTCTTCAGCACATTTAGGAAAAAGATGTCAATTTTCAGGAAGAATTCTGAATAACATTATTGATGACGGATGAGAAGATTGAAAGAAGGTAGGACATCTCATATCAATTAGCTCAGTCCAACGCTGAGAAAATGTCACCTCAAGCATTTTGCAAAGTCTTACTTTATACATTGTTTATTTAATCAGTGCAAGAAGAGTTGAGCTGCCAGATGAGCTAATAGCTGGTTAGCTTAGCTTAGCATAAAGACACCTAGCCAAATCCTCTTCTCAGCACCTTTTAAAACCAAATACAATGGATCTTTATTTAGAAAGAAAAAGACAGCGTGAGGCCTGGTGTGAATGATTTGTAAGAGGTATCAGAGTCACAAAGACAGCACAGTGTATACTCCCAGCACATGTCCACATGAGACACGTGCAATCAGGTAAGATCAGACCAGGCTGAGAGTTTGCCCTGGTCCACAGTTCAGAGCCACACACACATACGCACACACACTCACACACTCACACATACACACTGGCATCAACACATGTTTATTTTAGGAGCTGTCCTCCTGCTTGTTGCCTGGTAGACGGCTACACTCTTGTGTGGACTCAACAAAATGTTATCAGTGTGAACCCAAACAGATCATAAAAAAAGACTTCTCCCTACTCTTTAAATGTCATTTTTCACTTTATGGATACTATTCCCCAAATTTACACTGAGGCAATTTTTCATCAGAAATCACGCATCAAGGTGGGGAGATTAATGTCACGCTGCTAGTTAATGTTTTGGCCACATATGAACCGTTAAGGGAGCAGATGTGCCGCTGATTGTTTACTTTCAGCAGCTACACCTGGCGCTCACCCAGTGAAATGTTGTTTGAGTCACAGGCAGCTCAACACGGTGAGCTTTGGTCAAATTAAAAGTTAGTCACAGAGCAGCTCATGTAGACTACACGTAACATTGAACATTGTTAGAAATGTCTGATGATGTAACACAGTAACAATGAAGCCACACGTTTGTTAGTGAAGTTAACAAAGAGCTTCTGTTGCTCCACCTGTTCCCTCTCTCTACATTTCCTACTTCCTACTTATCTCGAGTATTTGTTGTTGAGAATTTTGTTTTTAAAATGCCCTTCCAGGGATGACCATAGCAAATACGCTTTGGCCCTGTGTCCACCTAGCGTTTCTATTGCTGTCACTCTGGAGGCTGCAGTTGTGTTGTCTCTATGACAACAGTCTGTTAAAAATGCCTGCTGTATGACTGACACTGCTCTGTTCCTTTTTACTTAATGTTTCATAGCTGAGATCATTTTCCCCTTTGCTATGAGCATTAAACGTAGGATTCTTGACTTCCTACTTTGTCTGGAGACAGAGTGAAGAGCATGTGGGTACAGGGCACGATGCGTTAGGAGACAAAAATACATGAAGTCAAATATTATGATAAGAGCGTCGGTGACAACAACAGTTCCTTTCTGAAAAGTTGATATATTTTCAAATGAAGCGGCTGCACAAAGAATAGAATAGAATAGAATTACTTTATTGATCCCAAACTGGGAAATTGTGGAGAAGAAGGCGGAGCACTCTGAAAAAAGACACTGTGCTTTTTCTTAGGGCGACTGCCTACTGCTGCAACCACCTCAACTTATTGAAAACAATTTTAAAAAGATCCTGGCACCCAGAAAAAAAGTCTAGGCGGACACAGGGCCTGAGACTATGAACTGTGTGAGTGTTTTAAGGTAAGTGATCACTGAACATGGCAGCTGTACTTACAGTGTTTCCAAGGTTCTTCAAACCCACCAGGCCTTGAGCACTCTTTGAATTCTGAAAGAAAAGCAAAAAGATTTACAAATTAATTTAAGATTCAGTTTGTCATTCTCCTTACTGACATACACGCAAAAAAGTGCAGCTCTTCAAGCCCACAACAAGTACATCAATATATCAAAAAACGACCTTTAAATACAAGAAGCCTGCTGACAACATACACAAATGTTTAATAAAAACAACCAAAGATTAAGAATGAGGGATAAAAGTAAAGGAGCAGCGTATATTTAGCAGCACATCTCGAGTTAGGTGTCACTTTTGAAGGAGGGAAACAACTGATAACCTGAGTAATGCTTAAAAGAATGAATGACCCATTAATTAGTGCTGAATTCATACATCATGCATTACTTTTGGATACAATTTATGACTTGTGTGAAACTTGACGGTTGATCAATGCAGGAAGTGAATTCACAGTTATTTCAAAAATGTATCTTTATGTATTAAGGTGGAAGGGGTTATCGATCCATCGATTGGTTAATCCAAAGATCCAATCAAAACTATGGACTGCCGGTCCTTTTTCTGCACACTCTTAATTTTGCTACATTTTGCATTAAACCTCATACTTGAGAGATCACAACAGGAACAGCTGATCACTCAAATCACGCTTGTTTTGAAAATCGGAGCCATTTAGTTTTGTCAACTTCTTGAAATGTACTATTGATGAAGACTGTCATCGGACCACTTTGTGAATAAAGTGTTGAGTTTCCCAAAAGTTGTTACTAGATGAATTATCAACACTTTAACGTCTGACACCTCCAGCTGTGTTATAAGGCGGAGTTTATATGTTATCAGAGTGAAGCTGGACATGTGACAAAGATATGATCTTGTACATGTTGTCATTCAATGTGTGTGTGTGTGTGTGTGTGTGTGTGTGTGTGTGTGTGTGTGTGTGTGTGTGAGTGTGAGTGTGTCCTGGAATGACAGACAGGAGCTTTATTTTCTTGGGGAGTGTTATCTGCAGAGAGGAACTTGTTTCTGTTATCAGTCTCTTCCTCTTTTGATTATCGCTCCCAGGTGGCAAAGACCTGATCAACAACTGAAGATAAGACAAAAACCTGCACCTTGAGGTTTTTTTTTTATTCTGCGCTGCAGCTTTAAATGTTATTCATGCTCAGGGCGACAAACTAGCAGAACATCTGATCTGAGTGCAACCCAACAGATGGCAGAGCACATTACCATGATGTCGAAAATCTTATAATGGTGCAAATGCTCTGCAGAACTTATGTCATCACTTGCTGCAGTTGGATTTCATTACATAAGTTGAGTGGTTATATAATGAGTAGCTGGAGGAAGAGTTAACAAAGAACACGGGGGCGGATAAGAAATGCACTCCTGCCCCTCCACTGAGGAGCAGCGACAATTCAAGAAAACAACAGCTCTGCCAAATTGAATTCACTTTTTTTATTTTTTAAACCAAAGTGCTCCACCTCTGTCTAAAAAAATAATGAAAACACAAAACGTACTGTTACAGCTGTCATGAGCATGCCAAGTCAAAAACGCCATCATTCTCACCAATGACCATTTCAGTTACAGGTTGTCCATTCAGGCCTCTCTGCACATCTACATAGTGGGAGAGTAACTGTGTATGTACAATATGTGAAAGCATTAAAAGTCCAGTCAGCATTAACACCAGCACTAGTTTGGTTAAGTCAGCCATCGCACTAATCTCATGTAAACAAAAGTGTCGCACAATGACACCAAACGGAGGAGAAACCGGCACACAGTGTGTCTTTACAAGCCCAAAACTATTTTCCCCATCTACACATAAACTCCCTAAACAGAGTTTCAGAAAATCTTCACTCAGGAAAGAGGTGCAAGCGTTTTCAGAGACCTATAGGACGAGGTTTGTTTGTGTTGTAAAAAAAAAAAACGATATGCACCCAGCTATATTTGTAAATGATCTAAATATTTATCAATGTAAACAAACATCCATCGTGCAGGCCGACTGTCATCCTTCTTAAGGGTTCACATGATCTGTGGCATGTTCGCGTGTTCATCAGTTATGTTCTGAGTGCCGATGCAGGAAATGCTTTTTACAGTTACATAAATAACCTCAGCTCTCTGGCTCTCATTCACGGGGGGAGAATTAATCTACAGTTTAATTAACTCCGGCTTATCTAAATCCTTGTTTCTGTGAATTTCACTGTGAATAAATCACTTGATTAGCAACTGCCTTATAACATAAACACACACACACTTTCTGTTGGGTGCAGCTTGATGAACAGTAATGGGACTGTGATATGACAGCATGCAGAGAAAT